>NC_069505.1:485968247-486050504 GCF_027579735.1 Bombina bombina | reverse complement strand
GGTCCTTTCTTAGAGGAAGTTTCCAAAGAGGGAGACATGGCTTCTCCACTAGGTCTGCATACCAAATCCTGCGAGGCCACGCCGGAGCAATGAGAATCACCGACGCCCTCTCTTGCTTGATCTGAGCAATGACCCAACTAAGAAGAGCGAACGGAGGAAATAGGTATGCAAGATTGAAATTGCAAGTAACTGCCAGAGCATCTATCAGGGAAACATAGGGAACGAGAATGACTGGGGTTGGATAGAAGGGAGGTGATATTTAACAGCTTTGCTGTGGTGCTCTTTGCCGCCTCCTGCTGGCCAGGAGGTGAATATCTCAATAGTAATTAGATGATCCGTGCACTCATCATGTCATTAGAAAGACTATTTCTGAATTACCATACAAGTCAGCACATGGAGATGCATCATTAGAGACTCCACGCAGCCTTCTTGTAACAACTCTAGACAAAGGACACACTAAGAATATTACGCTCATCCAGGCACCCTCCGATATATGGAGAGACTTCCCACAGACAAGAGGACATCTAGCAAAATGCAAGGCTGGACGGGAGTTAGTGGGGGACTCCCGGAACGCCGCAATCATAAAAACAGAATTTATGTTTACCTGATAAATTACTTTCTCCAACGGTGTGTCCGGTCCACGGCGTCATCCTTACTTGTGGGATATTCTCCTCCCCAACAGGAAATGGCAAAGAGCCCAGCAAAGCTGGTCACATGATCCCTCCTAGGCTCCGCCTACCCCAGTCATTCGACCGACGTTAAGGAGGAATATTTGCATAGGAGAAACCATATGATACCGTGGTGACTGTAGTTAAAGAAAATAAATTATCAGACCTGATTAAAAAAACCAGGGCGGGCCGTGGACCGGACACACCGTTGGAGAAAGTAATTTATCAGGTAAACATAAATTCTGTTTTCTCCAACATAGGTGTGTCCGGTCCACGGCGTCATCCTTACTTGTGGGAACCAATACCAAAGCTTTAGGACACGGATGAAGGGAGGGAGCAAATCAGGTCACCTAAATGGAAGGCACCACGGCTTGCAAAACCTTTCTCCCAAAAATAGCCTCAGAAGAAGCAAAAGTATCAAACTTGTAAAATTTGGTAAAAGTGTGCAGTGAAGACCAAGTCGCTGCCCTACATATCTGATCAACAGAAGCCTCGTTCTTGAAGGCCCATGTGGAAGCCACAGCCCTAGTGGAATGAGCTGTGATTCTTTCGGGAGGCTGCCGTCCGGCAGTCTCGTAAGCCAATCTGATGATGCTTTTAATCCAAAAAGAGAGAGAGGTAGAAGTTGCTTTTTGACCTCTCATTTTACCAGAATAAACAACAAACAAGGAAGATGTTTGTCTAAAATCCTTTGTAGCATCTAAATAGAATTTTAGAGCGCGAACAACATCCAAATTGTGCAACAAACGTTCCTTCTTTGAAACTGGTTTCGGACACAGAGAAGGTACGATAATCTCCTGGTTAATGTTTTTGTTAGAAACAACTTTTGGAAGAAAACCAGGTTTAGTACGTAAAACCACCTTATCTGCATGGAACACCAGATAAGGAGGAGAACACTGCAGAGCAGATAATTCTGAAACTCTTCTAGCAGAAGAGATTGCAACTAAAAACAAAACTTTCCAAGATAATAACTTAATATCAACGGAATGTAAGGGTTCAAACGGAACCCCCTGAAGAACTGAAAGAACTAAATTGAGACTCCAAGGAGGAGTCAAAGGTTTGTAAACAGGCTTAATTCTAACCAGAGCCTGAACAAAGGCTTGAACATCTGGCACAGCTGCCAGCTTTTTGTGAAGTAACACAGACAAGGCAGAAATCTGTCCCTTCAGGGGACTTGCAGATAATCCTTTTTCCAATCCTTCTTGAAGGAAGGATAGAATCTTAGGAATCTTAACCTTGTCCCAAGGGAATCCTTTAGATTCACACCAACAGATATATTTTTTCCAAATTTTGTGGTAAATTTTTCTAGTTACAGGCTTTCTGGCCTGAACAAGAGTATTGATAACAGAATCTGAGAACCCTCGCTTCGATAAGATCAAGCGTTCAATCTCCAAGCAGTCAGCTGGAGTGGAAACCAGGTTCGGATGTTCGAACGGGACCCTGAACAAGAAGGTCTCGTCTCAAAAGGTAGCTTCAAGGTGGAGCCGATGACATATTCACCAGATCTGCATACCAAGTCCTGCGTGGCCACGCAGGAGCTATCAAGATCACCCGACGCCCTCTCCTGATTGATCCTGCTACCAGCCCGTGATGAGAGGAAACGGCGGGAACACATAAGCTAGTTTGAAGGTCCAAGGTGCTACTAGTGCATCCACTAGAGCCGCCTTGGGATCCCTGGATCTGGACCCGTAGCAAGGAACTTTGAAGTTCTGACGAGAGGCCATCAGATCCATGTCTGGAATGCCCCACAGCTGAGTGACTTGGGCAAAGATTTCCGGATGGAGTTCCCACTCCCCCGGATGCAATGTCTGACGACTCAGAAAATCCGCTTCCCAATTTTCCCACTCCTGGGATGTGGATAGCGGACAGGTGGCAGGAGTGAGACTTCCGCCCATAGAATGATTTTGGTCACTTCTTCCATCGCTAGAGAACTCCTTGTTCCCCCCTGATGGTTGATGTACGCAACAGTTGTCATGTTGTCTGATTGAAACCGTATGAACTTGGGCCCTCGCTAGCTTGAGGCCAAGCCTTGAGAGTATTTGAATATCGCTCTCAGTTCCAGAATATTTATCGTAGAAGAGATTCTTCCCGAGACCAAAGACCCTGAGCTTTCAGGGCTCCCCAGACCGCGCCCCAGCCCATCAGACTGGCGTCGGTCGTGACTATGACCCACTCTGGTCCTGCGGAATGTCATCCCCTTGTGACAGGTTGTCCAGGGACAGCCCACCAACGGAGTGAGTCTCTGGTCCTCTGATTTACTTGTATCTTCGGAGACAAGTCTGTAATAATCCCATTCCACTGACTGAGCATGCACAGTTGTAATGGTCTTAGATGAATGCGCGCAAAAGGAACTATGTCCATTGCCGCTACCATCAACCCGATCACTTCCATGCACTGAGCTATGGAAGGAAGAGGAACGGAATGAAGTATCCGAACAAGAGTCTAGAAGCTTTGTCTTTCTGGCCTCTGACAGAAATATCCTCATTTCTAAGGAGGTCTATTATTGTTCCCAAGAAGGGAACCCTTGTTGACGGAGATAGAGAACTCTTTTCCACGTTCACTTTCCATCCGTGAGATCTGAGAAAGGCCAGGACGATGTCCGTGTGAGCCTTTGCTTGAGGAAGGACGACGCTTGAATCAGAATGTCGTCCAAGTAAGGTACTACAAGCAATGCCCCTTGGTCTTAGCACAGCTAGAAGGGACCCTAGTACCTTGTGAAAATCCTTGGAGCAGTGGCTAATCCGAAAGGAAGCGCCACGAACTGGTAATGTTTGTCCAGGAATGCGAACCTTAGGAACCCGATGATGTTCCTTGTGGATAGGAATATGTAGATACGCATCCTTTAAATCCACCGTGGTCATGAATTGACCTTCCTGGATGGAAGAAGAATAGTTCGAATGGTTTCCATCTTGAACGATGGAACCTTGAGAAACTTGTTTAAGATCTTGAGATCTAAGATTGGTCTGAACGTTCCCTCTTTTTTGGGAACTATGAACAGATTGGAGTAGAACCCCATCCCTTGTTCTCTTATTGGAACAGGATGAATCACTCCCATTTTTAACAGGTCTTCTACGCAATGTAAGAATGCCTGTCTTTTTATGTGGTCTAAAGACAACTGAGACCTGTGGAACCTCCCCCTTGGAGGAAGTCCCTTGAATTCCAGAAGATAACCTTGGGAGACTATTTCTAGCGCTCCAAGGATCCAGAACATCTCTTGCCCAAGCCTGAGCGAAGAGAGAGAGTCTGCCCCCCACCAGATCCGGTCCCGGATCGGGGGCCAACATTTCATGCAGTCTTGGTAGCAGTGGCAGGTTTCTTGGCCTGCTTTCCCCTGTTTCCAGCCTTGCATTGGTCTCCAAGCTGGCTTGGCTTGAGAAGTATTACCCTCTTGCTTAGAGGACGTAGCACCTCGGGCTGGTCCGTTTCCACGAAAGGGACGAAAATTAGGTTTATCTTTTGCCTTGAAAGGCCGATCCTGAGGAAGGGCGTGGCCCTTACCCCCAGTGATATCAGAGATAATCTCTTTCAAGTCAGGGCCAAACAGCGTTTTCCCCTTGAAAGGAATGTTAAGTAGCTTGTTCTTGGAAGACGCATCAGCCGACCAAGATTTCAACCAAAGCGCTCTGCGCGCCACAATAGCAACCCAGAATTCTTAGCCGCTAACCTAGCCAATTGCAAAGTGGCGTCTAGGGTGAAAGGAATTAGCCAATTTGAGAGCATTGATTCTGTCCATAATCTCCTCATAAGGAGGAGAATCACTATCGACCCCGCCTTTATCAGCTCATCGAACCAGAAACATGCGGCTGTAGCGACAGGGACAATGCATGCAATTGGTTGTAGAAGGTAACCCTGCTGAACAAACATCTTTTTAAGCAAACCTTCTAATTTTTTATCCATAGGATCTTTGAAAGCACAACTATCCTCTATGGGTATAGTGGTGCGTTTGTTTAAAGTGGAAATCGCCCCCCTCGACCTTGGGACTGGTCTGCCATAAGTCCTTTCTAGGGTCGACCAAAGGAAACAATTTTTTAAAAATGGGGGAGGGACGAAAGGAATACCGGGCCTTTCCCATTCTTATGAACAATGTCCGCCACCCCCCCCCGCTTGGGTATAGGAAAAGCTTCTGGGAGCCCCCGGCACCTCTAGGAACTTGTCCATTTTAACATAGTTTCTCTGGGATGACCAACTTGTCACAATCATCCAGAGTGGATAATACCTCCTTAAGCAGAATGCGGAGATGTTCCAACTTAAATTTAAATGCAATCACATCAGGTTCAGCCTGTTGAGAAATGTTCCCTGAATCAGTAATTTCTCCCTCAGACAAAAACCTCCCTGGCCCCATCAGACTGGGTTAGGGGCCCTTCAGAGATATTAGTATCAGCGTTGCCATGCTCTTCAGTATCTAAAACAGAGCAGCCGCGCTTACGCTGACAAGTGTTCATTTGGGCTAAAATGTTTTTGACAGAATTATCCATTACAGCCGTTAATTGTTGCATAGTAAGGAGTATTGGGCGCGCTAGATGTACTAGGGGCCTCCTGAGTGGGCAAGACTCGTGTAGACGAAGGAGGGAATGATGCAGTACCATGCTTACTCCCCTCACTTGAGGAATCATCTTGGGCATCATTGTCATTATCACATAAATCACATTATTTAAATGAATAGGAATTCTGGCTTCCCCACATTCAGAACACAGTCTATCTGGTAGTTCAGACATGTTAAACAGGCATAAACTTGATAACAAAGTACAAAAAACGTTTTAAAATAAAACCGTTACTGTCACTTTAAATTTTAAACTGAACACACTTTATTACTGCAATTGCGAAAAAACATGAAGGAATTGTGCAAAATTCACCAAATTTTCACCACAGTGTCTTAAAGCCTTAAAAGTATTGCACACCAAATTTGGAAGCTTTAACCCTTAAAATAACGGAACCGGAGCCGTTTTAAACTTTAACCCCTTTACAGTCCCTGGTATCTGCTTTGCTGAGACCCAACCAAGCCCAAAGGGGGAATACGATACCAAATGACGCCTTCAGAAAGTCTTTTCTAAGTGTCAGAGCTCCTCTCACATGCGACTGCATGCCATGCCTCTCAAAAATAAGTGCGCCACACCGGCGCGAAAATGAGGCTCTGCTTATGCTTTGGGAAAGCCCCTAAGGTATAAGGTGTCTAATACAGTGCCTGCCGATATTATTATATCAAAATACCCAGATAAAATGATTCCTCAAGGCTAAATATGTGTTAATAATGAATCGATTTAGCCCAAAAAAAGTCTACTGTCTTAATAAGCCCTTGTGAAGCCCTTATTTACGATCGTAATAAACATGGCTTACCGGATCCCATAGGGAAAATGACAGCTTCCAGCATTACATCGTCTTGTTAGAATGTGTCATAACCTCAAGCAGCAAGAGACTGCATACTGTTCCCCCAACTGAAGTTAATTGCTCTCAACAGTCCTGTGGGGGAACAGCCATGGATTTTAGTTACGGTTGCTAAAATCATTTTCCTCATACAAACAGAAATCTTCATCTCTTTTCTGTTTCTGAGTAAATAGTACATACCAGCACTATTTCAAAATAACAAACTCTTGATTGAATAATAAAAACTACAGTTAAACACTAAAAAAACTCTAAGCCATCTCCGTGGAGATGTTGCCTGTACAACGGCAAAGAGAATGACTGGGGTAGGCGGAGCCTAGGAGGGATCATGTGACCAGCTTTGCTGGGCTCTTTGCCATTTCCTGTTGGGGAGGAGAATATCCCACAAGTAAGGATGACGCCGTGGACCGGACACACCTATGTTGGAGAAACAGGCACGCTTCTTGCTTGATACAACTACTCCGGATGACATCTCCAGTGACACCACTCACCAACTAGAGATTTTCCATGAAGGGTATGATAAAACGCGGCCCTTAAATCCTCTAGAAGGGACTTCACAAGACACTTGTATCAGTTTAATCCTACCTTGGACCCACCATATTAACCGCTCCCAATGCGAGTAAGAATATTAACATTAAGACCCTTCCCTTCCTGTAATCAAGCCCAAAGGCTGCAACTTAAAGACACTAGTTAAGGCACTGGGATATCTGATGGCATGCTATACAGTTACTTACGTTATCTTATCCAAATATATGTTACGCTGTTAGTATGTTAGACATCTTATATGTTTATTCTCATGATGTATAGCTAGCCATAGCACTGATGCACTAGTATCCATAATATTCCTTTGTTATATTGTTTTATACTAGGTAGTTTCCAAGGCTACAACTCTTATGTTTCTGAAACAGATATTATAATTGATTTGCTACTAACATTTTCACACATATGTTTCTATAAGGGGGTTTGTGGGGGGCCCTCAGAGGGACACCTTTTTAAGTATGCACTATAGAAACTATGCACTAGCCTCCATAACATTCCAGTACTAAACAGATTGCACCTAGATGGTCTCCGTTGCTACAGCCCCCTTTATTGATTCTGATACAGATACCATAATAGACCTGCTGCCAACATTTTTACATCATATGTGTTCTATAGAGGGGTTTGTGGGGGCCCCAAACGGGACACTTTCACACTGACAGTGAAGTTGTATTTTTAGTAACACACTATTACTATCTATGTATGTAAGATTAATTCAACAATAGCTTCTCTCGTGTTTAACCGCAGGTTAGAAGAAGAAGAAAAAAAAAAGCTTTACGGACCATACATTGTAACGTACCCTAATTGCAGCTTGTGCATAACATGAAAATGTTAGATTTAGTAAGCTGGAGATCGTTTAATTACATAAAATCTTAAAGTGGCACAAGAAAATAGATGCACATTTACTTAACTTTGTAGCCTACATCAAATGCTTTATATATTTTCGGAGGGTAGCTCTTATAATTTTTAAATCGCTGGCATCACCCCTCTCTATGTTATCCAACATAATATGTCAACTCTATTCCATTGAAAACGGGTAGGTTCGATGATGGCCTCTAGTTAGTCCAATTAGTTTTGTTTATGTTTTATTTATGTTTATCTTTGCATTATCCCTACATTTGTCCTATATATTGGCAATAACAATCCAAGAGTGTTCCACAATATATGTAATAGGGACCAAAATGAGGAAAATCATTAGGAATCACCAGTATGTTTTCTATATCACTGAATGTATAATTTTTCATTTTCTATTTCTTCTTGATGTTTCAAACCACTGTAATGTGCCACAACTCAAAAATATATATTTTTTTATTTATTAAAAATCACCAAAGTCTGTTCCTGTTTGATACGGGCTATCACCCGAGGAATGAGGGCAAACGGAGAAAAACATAATTTATGTAAGAATTTACCTGATAAATTCATTTCTTTCATATTGGCAAGAGTCCATGAGCTAGTGACGTATGGGATATACAATCCTACCAGGAGGGGCAAAAGTTTCCCAAACCTCAAAATGCCTATAAATACACCCCTCACCACACCCACAATTCAGTTTAACGAATAGCCAAGTAGTGGGGTGATAAAGAAAGGAGTAAAAAGCATCAACAAAGGAATTTGGAAATAATTGTGCTTTATACAAAAAAATCATAACCACCATAAAAAGGGTGGGCTTCATGGACTCTTGCCAATATGAAAGAAATGAATTTATCAGGTAAATTCTTACATAAATTATGTTTTCTTTCATGTAATTGGCAAGAGTCTATGAGCTAGTGCCGTATGGGATATCAATACCCAAGATGTGGAACTCCACGCAAGAGTCACTAGAGAGGGAGGGATAAAAATAAACAGCCGTTTTCCGCTGAAAAAATAATCCACAACCCAAAATATAAGTTTATTCTTTAATGACAAGAAAAACTTAAAACATCAGCAGAAGAATCAAACTGAAACAGCTGCCTGAAGAACTTTTCTACCAAAAACTGCTTCTGAAGAAGCAAATACATGAAAACGGTAGAATTTAGTAAATGTATGTAAAGAGGACCAAGTTGCCACTTTGCAAATTTGATCAACTGAAGCTTCATTCTTAAAAACCCACGAAGTGGAGACTGATCTAGTAGAATGAGCTGTAATTCTCTGAGGCGGGGTCTGTCCCGACTCCAAATAAGCTTGATGAATCAAAAGCTTTAACCAAGAAGCCAAGGAAATAGCAGAAGCCTTCTGACCTTTCCTAGGACCAGAAAATATAACAAATAGACTAGAAGTCTTCCTGAAATCTTAAGTAGCTTCAACATAATATTTCAAAGCTCTCACCACATCCAAAGAATTTAAGGGACCTTTTCAAAGAATTCTTAGGATTAGAACACAAGAAAGGGACAACAATTTCAACTAATGTTGTAAGAATTCACAACCTTAGGAAAAAATTCAAATGAAGTCTGCAAAACCTCTTCTAGCAGAAGAGATGGCCAAAAGGAACAACACTTTCCAAGAAAGTAGTTTAATGTCCAAAGAATGCATAGGCTCAAATGGAGGAGCATGTAACGCTCTCAAACCCAAATTAAGACTTCAAGGAGGAGAGATTGATTTAATGACAGGCTTAATACGAACTAAAGCCTGTACAAAACAGTGAATATCAGGAAGTTTAGCAATCTTTCTGTCAAATAAAACAGAAAGAGCAGAGATTTGTCCCTTCAAGGAACTTGCAGACAACCCCTTATCCATACCATCCTGAACAAACTGTAAAATTCTAGGAATTCTAAAAGAATGCCAAGAGAATTTATGAGAAGAACACCATGAAATGTAAGACTTCCAAACTCAAAAATAAATCTTTCTAGAGACAGATTTACTAGCTTGTAACATAGCATTAATCACGGAGTCAGAGAACCTCTATGACTTAGCACTAAGTGTTCAATTTCCACACCTTCAAATATAATGATTTGAGATCCTGATGCAAAAACGGACCTTGAGACAGCAGGTCTGGCCTTAACGGAATTGGCCAAGGTTGGCAACTGGACATCCGAACAAGATCTGCATACCAAAACCTGTGAGGCCATGCTGGAGCCACCAGCAACACAAACGATTGTTCCATGATGATTTTCGAGATTACTCTTGAAAGAAGAACTAGAGGCGGGAAAACATAAGCAGGTTGATAACACCAAGGAAGTGCAAGCGTCCACTGCTTCCGCCTGAAAATCTGGACCTGGACAAGTATCTGGGACGTTTCTTGTTTAAATGAGAGGCCATCAGATCTATCTCTGGAAGACCCCACATCTGAACAATCTGAGAAAACACATCTGTATGGAGGGACCACTCCCCCGGATGTTAAGTCTGACGGCTGAGATAATCCGCCTCCCAATTGTCTACACCTGGGATATGTACCGCAGAAATTAGACAGGAGCTGGATTCCGCCCAAGCAAGTATCCAAGATACTTCTTCATAGCTTGGGGACTGTGAGTTCCACCCTGATGATTGACATATGCCACTGTTGTGATATTGTCTGACTGAAAAGAAATCAACGGTTCTCTCTTAACAGAGACCAAAACTGAAGAGCTCTGAGAATTGCACGGAGTTCTAAAATAATGATAGGTAATCTCGCCTCTTGAGATTTCCAAACCCCTTGTGCTGTCAGAGATCCCCAAACAGCTCCCCCAACCTGAAAGACTTGCATCTGTAGTGATCACAGTCCAGGTTGACCGAACAAAAGAAGACCCTTGAACTAAACGCTGGTGATTTAACCACCACGTCAGAGAGTGTCGAACATTGGGATTTAAGGATATTAAATGTGATATCTTTGTGTAATCCCTGCACCATTAATTCAGCATACAAAGCTGGAGAGGTCTCATGTGAAAACGAGCAAAGGGAATCGCGTCCGATGCTGCAGTCATGCAGTCATGCACATAACCACTGAAGGGAATGACTGAGACTGAAGGTGCCGACAGGCTGCAACCAATTTCAAATGTCTCTTGTCTGTTAGAGACAGAGTCATGGACACTGAATCTATCTGGAAACCTAAACAGGTGACCCTTATCTGAGGAATCAAGAATTTTTTTGGTAAATTGATCCTCCAACTATGTTTTTGAAGAAACAACACTAGTTGAATCGTGTGAGATTCTGCAGAACGTAAAGAGTTAGTACCAAGATATCGTCCAAATAAGGAAACGCCGCAATACCCTGCTCTCTGGCTTCCATAGAGTAGGGCACCGAGAACCTTTAAAAAGATTCTTTGAGCGGTTGCTAGGCAAAATGGAAGAGAAACAAATTGGTAATGCTTGTCTAGAAAAGAGAATCTCAGGAAATGATAATGATCTGAAAGAATCGGAATATGAAGGTATGCATCTTGCAAGTCCATTGTGAACATAAAATCTCCTTGCTGAACAAAAGGCAGAATAGTCCTTATAGTCACCATTAGAAAGTTGGTACTCTACAAAACGATTCAAAATTTTCAGATCCAGAACTGGTCTGAATGAAATTTCCTTCTTTGGGACAATGAATAGATTTGAATAAAACCCCAGACCCTGTTCCTGAAAAGGAACTGGCATGACTACCCCTGAAACTCCAGGTCTGAAACACACTTCAGGAAAGTCTGAGCTTTAACTGGATTTGCTGGGATGCGTGAGAGAGAAAAAAATCTTCTCACAGGAGGACTTACTCAGAATTCTATTTGATACCCCTGAGAGACAACACTCTGAAACCATTGATTTTGGACAGAATTTATCCAAATATCCTTAAAAAAAACCTTAATCTGCCCCCTACCAGCTAAGCTGGAATGAGAGTTGCACCTTCATGCGGATTTAGGGGCTGGCTTTTGGTTTCTTAAATGGCTTGGATTTATTCCAATTTAATGAAGGTTTCCAATTGGAAACAGATTCCTTAGGGAAGGATTAGGTTTTTGTTCCTTATTAACGAAAAGAACGAAAACGATTAGAAGTTTTAGAATTACCCTTAGGTCTCTTTTTACCTTGGAAAGAAAAATATGGCAATCTAGACTTAAAAGTCACATCAGCATTCCAAGATTTAAGCCACAAAGCTCTTCTAGATAAAAATAGCTAAAGACATAGATCAAACATCAATCTTGATGATATCAAAAAATGGCATCAGAAATGATTAGTATGTTGCAGTAAGCGAACAATGCTAGATAAATCAGAATCCAATTCTTGTTGCGCTAATTCTCCAACAAAAATGTTGATGCCGCTGCAACATCAGCCAAAGAAATTGCAGGCCTGAGATGACCTGAATGTAAATTAGCTTTCCTATCTAAAGGAACTTAAGTACTATCTTCCATAGGAATAAAGGTACATTCAGCAAAAGTAGAAATAGCCCCAACAACTTTGAGGATCTTTCCCCAAAACTTTATAGAAATTGCTGGCAAAGGATACACTTTTTAAAACCTTGAAGAAGGAATACAAGAAGTACCTGGCTTATTCCATTCCTTAGAAATCCTATCAGAAATAGCATCAGGAACAGGAAAAACCTCTGGAGTAACCATAGGAGGTTTAAAAACCGAATTTACTAGTTCTAATATCAAGAGGACTCGTTTCCCCGCAATCCGAAATAATTAACACTTCTTTTAACAAAGAACGAAAATACTTAATTTCTTTCATGTAATTGGCAAGAGTCCATGAGCTAGGGACGTATGGGATATACATTCCTACCAGGAGGGGCAAAGTTCCCCAAACCTCAAAATGCCTATAAATACACCCCCCCACCACACCCACAATTCAGTTTTACAAACTTTGCCTCCTATGGACGTGGTGAAGTAAGTTTGTGCTAGATTTCTACGTTGATCTGCGTTTTTCAGCATGCTGAAGCCTGGTTCCTCTCAGAGTGCAGTGAATGACAGAGGGATGTGAAGGGAGTATTACCTTTTGAATACAATGATCATCCTATCGGGGATCTATTTCTTAGGTTCTCTGTTATCGGTCGTAGAGATTCTTCTCCTACCTCCCTTTTCAGATCGACAATATACTCTTATATACCATTACCTTTACTGATTCTCGTTTCAGTACTGGTTTGGCTATCTACTTTATGTAGATGAGTGTCTTTTGGTAAGTATGTTTCATTTTATTTATGACACTCTCAGCTATGGTTTGGCACTTTATATGTAAAGTTCTAAATATATGTTTTATACTTATATTTGCCATGATTCAGGTTAATCAGTTTATTTCCTTCTTACAGACTGTCAGTTTCATTTTTCATCTCTACTCTTGCAAAGCGTACTACTATTCCTACGGCAAATAGTACTTCTTTTAAAGATCCTTTAGATAGGAAACTGGAATCTTATCTAAGGAAGGCTTATTTATGTGCAGGTCATCTTCTTAGGCCTGCTATTTCTTTGGCTGATGTTGCTGCGGCTTCAACTTTTTGGTTGGAAACTTTAGCGCCACAAGTACCAGATCCTAATGTGTAAAGCATTGTTAAGCTTATTCAACATGCTAATAATTTCATTTGTGATGCCATTTTGATATTGTTAGAATTGATGTCAGGTATATGTCTTTAGCTATTTTAGCTAGAAGAGCTTTATGGCTTAAAACTTGGAATGCAGATATGACTTCTAAGTCAACATTGCTATCTCTTTCTTTCCAAGGTAATAAATTATTTGGTTCTCAGTTGGATTCTATTATTTCAACTGTTACTGGGGGGGGAAGGGAGCTTTTTTGCCTCAGGATAAAAAGTCTAAGAGTAAATTTAGGGCTTCTAACCGTTTTCGTTCCTTTCGTCAGAATAAGGAACAGAAATCTGACCCTTCCCCTAAAGGAACGGTTTCCAATCGGAACCCTTCTCCAGTCTGGAATAAATCCAAGCCTTTTAGAAAACCAAAAGCAGCCCCCAAGTCCGCATGAAGGTGCGGCCCTCATTCCAGCGCAGCTGGTAGGGGGCAGACTAAGGTTTTCCAAAGATGTTTGGATCAATTCAATCCAAAAACATTGGATCCAGAACATTGTTTCTCAAGGGTACAGAATAGGTTTCAAGGTAAGACCGCCTGTGAGAAGTTTCTTTCTCTCACGCATTCCAGTGAACGCTCAGGCTTTCCTGAAGTGTGTTTCAGACCTGGAGTTATCCGGGGTAATTGTGCCAGTTCCCTTTCCGGAACGGGGTCTGGGGTTTTATTCAAATCTGTTCATTGTTCCAAAGAAAGAGGATTCTTTCAGACCAGTTCTGGATCTAAAGATTTTGAATCGTTATGTAAGAATACCAACATTCAAAATGGTGACTATAAGGACTATTCTGCCTTTTGTTCAGCAAGGGCATTATATGTCCACAATAGATTTACAGGATGCATATCTTCATATTCCGATTCATCCAGATCATTATCAGTTCCTGAGATTCTCTTTTCTAGACAAGCATTACCAATTCATTACTCTTCCTTTTGGCCTAGCAACAGCTCCAAGTATCTTTTCGAAGGTTCCCGGTGCCCTACTCTCTGTAATCAGAGAGCGGGGTATTGCTGCGTTTCCTTATTTGGACGATATCTTGGTACTTGCTCAGTCTTTACATTCTGCAGAATCTCACACGAATCAACTAGTGTTGTTTCTTCAAGAACATGGTTGGAGGATCAATTTACCAAAAAGTTCCTTGATTCCTCAGACAAGGAAGGGTAACCTTTTTAGGATTCCAAATAGATTCAGTATCCATGACTTTGTCTATAACAGACAAAAGACGTCTGAAATTGGTTTCAGCTTGTCGGGACCTTCAGTTTCAATCATTCCCTTCAGTAGCTATGTGCATGGAGGTTTTAGGCCTCATGACTGCAGCATCAGACGCGATCCCCTTTGCTCGTTTTCACATGAGACCGCTTCAGCTTTGTATGCTGAGCCAATGGTGCAGGGATTATACAAGGATATCACAATCAATATCCTTAAATCCCAATATTCGACTTTCTCTGACTTGGTGGTTAGATCACCATCGTTTAGTTCAGGGGGCCTCTTTTGTTCGTCCAACCTGGACTGTGATCACAACAGATGCGAGTCTTTCAGGTTGGGGAGTTGTCTGGGGATCTCTGACAGCGCAGGGGGTTTGGAAATCTCAAGAGGCGAGATTACCAATCAATATTTTGGAACTCCGTGCGATTTTCAGAGCTCTTCAGTTTTGGCCTCTTCTGAAGAAAACAGAATTTATGCTTACCTGATAAATTACTTTCTCCAACGGTGTGTCCGGTCCACGGCGTCATCCATAACTTGTGGGAATATTCTCTTCCCCAACAGGAAATGGCAAAGAGCACAGCAAAAGCTGTCCATATAGTCCCTCCTAGGCTCCGCCCACCCCAGTCATTCGACCGACGGACAGGAGAAAAAAAAAACAGGAGAAACTATAGGGTGACGTGGTGACTGTAGTTAAAGAAAGAAATTCATCAAACCTGATTAAAAAACCAGGGCGGGCCGTGGACCGGACACACCGTTGGAGAAAGTAATTTATCAGGTAAGCATAAATTCTGTTTTCTCCAACATTGGTGTGTCCGGTCCACGGCGTCATCCATAACTTGTGGGAACCAATACCAAAGCTTTAGGACACGGATGAAGGGAGGGAGCCAATCAGGTTACCTAAACGGAAGGCACCACGGCTTGCAAAACCTTTCTCCCAAAAATAGCCTCCGAAGAAGCAAAAGTATCAAATTTGTAGAATTTGGCAAAAGTGTGCAGGGAAGACCAAGTCGCTGCCTTACACATCTGATCAACAGAAGCCTCGTTCTTGAAGGCCCATGTGGAAGCCACAGCCCTAGTAGAGTGAGCTGTGATTCGTTCGGGAGGCTGCCGTCCGGTAGCCAATCGGATGATGCTTTTCAGCCAAAAGGAAAGAGAGGTAGCAGTATCCTTTTGACCTCTCCTCTTGCCAGAATAAACGACAAACAGAGAAGACGTTTGTCTGAAAACCTTTGTTGCTTCTAAATAGAACTTTAAAGCACGTACTACATCTAAATTTATGTAACAAACCTTCCTTCTTTGAAACTGGATTTGGACACAAAGAAGGCACAACTATTTCCTGGTTAATATTTTTGTTGGAAACAACCTTTGGAAGGAAACCAGGTTTAGTACGCAAAACAACCTTATCTGAATGGAACACCAGATAGGGCGGATTACACTGCAGAGCAGATAACTCAGAAACTCTTCTAGCAGAAGAAATAGCAACCAAAAACAGAACTTTCCAAGATAACATCTTGAAATCTATGGAATGTAGAGGTTTAAACGGAACCCCTTGAAGAACTGAAAGAACTAAATTCAGACTACAGGGAGGAGTCAAAGGTCTGTAAACAGGCTTGATCCTGACCAAAGCCTGAACAAAAGCTTGAACATCTGGCACAGCTGCCAGTCGTTTGTGTAACAAGACAGATAATCACTTATCCAAACCTTCTTGGAGAAAGGAAAGGATCCTAGGAATTTTAATCTTACTCCATGAGAATCCCTTGGATTCACACCAACAGATATATCTTTGCCATATTTTATGGTAAATTTTTCTAGTTACAGGTTTTCTGGCTTGTACCAGAGTATCTATCACAGAATCCGAAAACCCACGCTTAGATAAAATCAAGCGTTCAATTTCCAAGCCGTCAGCTGGAGAGAGACTAGATTTGGATGTTCGAATGGACCCTGTACTAGAAGATCCTGTCTCAAAGGTAGCTTCCATGGTGGAGCCGATGACATATTCACCAGGTCTGCATACCAAGTCCTGCGTGGCCAGGCAGGAGCTATCAAAATCACTGAGGCCCTCTCCTGTTTGATCCTGGCTACCAGCCTGGGAATGAGAGGAAACGGTGGAAACACATAAGCTAGGTTGAAGGTCCAAGGCACTACTAATGCATCCACTAGAGTCGCCTTGGGATCCCTGGATCTGGACCCGTAGCAAGGAACCTTGAAGTTCTGACGAGACGCCATTAAATCCATGTCTGGAATGCCCCACAATTGGGTTAACTGGGCAAATATCTCCGGGTGGAGTTCCCACTCCCCCTGATGGAATGTCTGACGACTCAGATAATCCGCCTCCCAGTTTTCCACTCCTGGGATGTGGATCGCAGATAGGTGGCAGGGGTGATCCTCCGCCCATTTTATGATTTTGGTCACTTCGCTCATCGCCAGGGAACTCCTTGTTCCCCCCTGATAGTTGATGTAAGCAATAGTCGTCATGTTGTCTGATTGGAATCTTATGAATCTGGCCTTTGCCAGTTGAGGCCAAGCCCTGAGAGTATTGAATATCGCTCTCAGTTCCAGAATGTTTATCGGGAGAAGAGACTCTTCCCGAGACCATAGACCCTGAGCTTTCAGGGAGTCCCAGACCGCGCCCCAGCCCACTAGACTGGCGTCGGTCGTGACGATGACCCACTCCGGTCTGCGGAAGCTCATTCCCTGGGACAGGTGATCCTGGGTTAGCCACTAACGGAGTGAATCTCTGGTCTTCTAAATCACTGGAGACAAGTCTGTAAAGTCCCCATTCCACTGTTTCAGCATGCACAGTTGTAATGGTCTTAGATGAATTAGCGCAAAAGGAACTATGTCCATTGCTGCAACCATCAACCCTACTACTTCCATGCACTGAGCTATGGAAGGACGTGGAACAGAGTGAAGAAACTTGACAAGCGTTTAGAAGTTTTGACTTTCTGACATCTGTCAGGAAAATCTTCATTTCTAAAGAATCTATTATTGTCCCCAAGAAAGGAACTCTTGTCGACGGAGACAGGGAACTTTTTTCTATGTTCACCTTCCACCCGTGAGATCTGAGAAAGGCCAGAACGATGTCTGTGTGAGCCTTTGCCTTTGACAGAGATGACGCTTGTATCAGAATGTCGTCCAAATAAGGTGCCACTGCAATGCCCCTTGGTCTTAGAACCGCTAGAAGGGACCCGAGAGCAGTGGCTAGCCCGAATGGGAGAGCCACAAACTGGTAATGTTTGTTCAGAAAGGCGAACCTTAGGAACTGATGATGATCTGTGTGGATAGGAATATGTAGATACGCATCCTTTAGATCCGCGGTAGTCATAAATTGACCCTCCTGGATTGTAGGTAAAATCGTTCGAATAGTTTCCATTTTGAACGATGGCACTCTGAGAAATTTGTTTAGAATCTTTAAATCCAGAATTGGTCTGAAGGTTCCCTCTTTTTTTGGGAACTACAAACAGATCTGAGTAAAACCCCAGTCCTTGTTCCACAGTTGGAACTGGGTGTATCACTCCCATTTTTAACAGGTCTTCTACACAATGGAAAAATGCCTGTCTCCTTATTTGTTTTGAAGATAAGTGAGATATGTGGAACCTTCCCCTTGGGGGTAGTTCCTTGAATTCCAGAAGATAACCCTGAGAAACTATTTCTAGTGCCCAGGGATCCTGAACATCTCTTTCCCAAGCATGAGCGAAGAGAGAGAGTCTGCCCCCTACTAGATCCGGTCCCGGATCGGGGGCTACTCCTTCATGCTGTTTTGGTACCAGCAGCAGGCTTCTTGGCCTGCTTACCCTTGTTCCAGCCTTGCATCGGTTTCCAAGCTGGTTTGGTTTGTGAAGCATTACCCTCTTGTCTAGAGGCTGCAGAGTTGGAGGCCGGATCGTTCCTGAAATTGCGAAAGGAACGAAAATTAGACTTATTCTTGGCCTTGAAAGGCCTATCTTGTGGGAGGGCATGGCCCTTACCCCCAGTGATGTCTGAGATAATCTCTTTCAATTCTGGCCCAAAAAGGGTTTTGCCCTTGAAAGGGATATTAAGCAATTTTGTCTTGGAAGATACATCCGCTGACCAAGACTTTAGCCAGAGCGCTCTGCGCGCCACAATTGCAAACCCTGAATTTTTCGCAGCTAATCTAGCTAACTGCAAAGCGGCATCTAAAATAAAGGAATTAGCTAACTTAAGTGCGTGAATTCTGTCCATAACCTCCTCATACGGAGTCTTTCTACTGAGCGACTTTTCTAGTTCCTCGAACCAGAACCACGCTGCTGTAGTGACAGGAATAATGCACGAAATAGGTTGCAGGAGGTAACCTTGCTGTACAAAAATCTTTTTAAGCAAACCCTCCAATTTTTTAGCCTCGATAGGAATAGTAGTGCGCTTGGCTAGTGTAGAAACTGCCCCCTCGACCTTAGGGACTGTCTGCCATAAGTCTTTTCTGGGGTCGACCATAGGAAATAATTTCTTAAATATAGGAGGGGGGACAAAGGGTATACCTGGCTTTTCCCACTCCTTGTTCACTATGTCCGCCACCCGCTTGGGTATAGGAAAAGCGTCGGGGTGCACCGGAACCTCTAGGAACTTGTTCATCTTGCACAATTTTTCTGGAATGACCAGGTTGTCACAATCATCCAGAGTAGATAGCACCTCCTTAAGCAGTGCGCGGAGATGCTCTAATTTAAATTTAACTGTCACAACATCAGGTTCTGCCTGTTGAGAAATTCTACTCTGAATCAGAAATTTCCCCATCTGACAAAACCTCCCTCATGGCCACTTCAGATTGGTGTGAGGGTATGACAGAGTAATTATCATCAGCGCCCTCCTGCTCTACAGTGTTTAAAACAGAGCAATCGCGCTTTCTCTGAAATGCAGGCATTTTGGATAAAATATTTGCTATGGAGTTATCCATTACTGCCGTCAATTGTTGCATAGTAACAAGCATTGGCGCGCTAGAAGTACTAGGGGTCGGCTGTGCGGGCATAACTGGTATAGACACAGAAGGAGAGGATGTAGAACTATGTCTACTCCCTTCATCTGATGAATCATCTTGGGCAACTTTACTATCTGTGGCAGTACTGTCCTTACTTTGTTTGGACGTTATGGCACAATTATCACACAATTTTGAAGGGGGAGACACATTGGCTTCCATACATACAGAACATAGTTTATCTGAAAACACAGTCATGTTAAACAGGCTTAAACTTGTCAATAAAGTACAAAAACCGTTTTAAAATAAAACCGTTACTGTCTCTTTAAATTTTAAACAGGGCTCACTTTTTTACTGAATATGTGAAAAACTATGAAGGAATTGTTCAATCTTAACCAAATTTTTACCACAGTGTCTTAAAGCACTCAAAGCATTGCACCCCAAATTTCAGACCTTTAACCCTTAAAATCACAAAACCGGAGCCGTTTATAGTTTTAACCCCTCTACAGTCCCAGCTCCAGCCTTTGCTGCGACTTTACCAAACCCAGGGGGGTATATGATACCAAATGAAGCTTTCTAGGGACCTTTTCAAATACTTCCAGACCCATACACATGCATCTGCATGTCCTGCTCTCAAAAGTAACTGCGCAGTAATGGCGCGAAAATGAGGCTCTGCCTACTACAAGGAAGGCCCTTCCTGACTGGGAAAGGAGTCTAAGCCAGTGCCTGCCATGAAAATAACGTTCCCCAAAGTTATAAAGTGTGAATTTTAACCTCAAGCTGTATAAAATGCCCAAATAAAGCAATCGATCTAGCCCATAAAATTGTCTACCAGTTTTATAGCCCATATTAAGCCCTTTATTCTGTTTGAGACTAAGAAAATGGCTTACCGGTCCCCATGAGGGGAAAAATGACAGCCTTCCAGCATTACACAGTCTTGTTAGAAATATGGCTAGTCATACCTTAAGCAGAAAAGCCTGCCAACTGTTTCCCCCAACTGAAGTTATCTCATCTCAACAGTCCTTTTCTGTTTCAGAGTAAATAGTACATACCAGCACTATTTTAAAATAACAAACTCTTGATAGTAGAATAAAAAACTACAACTAAACACTGCATACTCTTTACCATCTCCGTGGAGATGTTGCCTGTGCAACGGCAAAGAGAATGACTGGGGTGGGCAGAGCCTAGGAGGGACTATATGGACAGCTTTTGCTGTGCTCTTTGCCATTTCCTGTTGGGGAAGAGAATATTCCCACAAGTTATGGATGACGCCGTGGACCGGACACACCAATGTTGGAGAATCGTTTATTTGTTTTCAGACAGACAATGTCACAACCGTGGCGTATGTCAATCATCAAGGTGGGACTCACAGTCCTCTAGCTATGAAAGAAGTATCTTGGATACTTGCATGGGCGGAATCCAGTTCCTGTCTAATCTCTGCGGTCTATATCCCATGTATAGACAATTGGGAAGAGGATTATCTCAGTCGCCAGACCTTACATCCGGGAGATTGGTCTCTTCACCCAGATGTGTTTCTTCAGATTGTTCAGATGTGGGGGCTTCCAGAAATAGATCTGATGGCTTCTCATCTAAACAGGAAATTTCCCAGGTACCTGTCCAGGTCCAGGTATCCTCAGGCGGAAGCAGTGGATGCATTGTCACTTCCTTGGAATTATCAACCTGCTTATCTCTTTCCGCCTCTAGTTCTTCTTCCAAGAGTGATTTCCAAAATCATAATGGAGCGCTCATTTGTACTGCTGGTGGCTCCAGCATGGCCACACAGGTTTTGGTATGCAGATCTTGTTCTGATGTCCAGTTGCCAACCTTGGCCACTTCCGTTAAGGCCAGACCTTCTATCCATCAGGATCTCAAATCATTAAATTTGAAGGTATGGAGATTGAACGCCTAGTGCTTAGTCATAGAGGTTTCTCTGACTCAGTGATTAATACTATGTTGCAGGCTCGCAAATCTGTGTCTAGAAAGATTTATTACCGAGTTTTGAAGACTTACATTTAATGGTGTTCTTCTCATAAATTCTCTTCGCATTCTTTTAGAATTCCTAGAATTTTACAGTTTCTTCAGGATGGTTTGGATAAGGGTTTGTCTGCAAGTTCCTGGAAAGGACAAATCTCTGCTCTTTCTGTTCTGTTTCACAGAAAGATTGCTAATCTTCCTGATATTCATTGTTTTGTTCAGGCTTTGGTTCGTATCAAGCCTGTCATTAAGCCAATTTCTCCTCCTTGGAGTCTTAATTTGGTTTTGAGGGCTTTACAGGCTCCTCCATTTGAGCCTATGCATTCTTTGGACATTAAATTACTTTCCTGGAAAGTATTGTTCCTTTTGGCCATCTCTTCAGCTAGAAGAGTTTCTGAATTATCTGCTCTTTCTTATGAATCTCCTTTTCTGATTTTTCATCAGGATAAGGCGGTTTTGCGGACTTCATTTACATTTTTACAACATTAGCAGATAAATTGTTGTCCCTTCCTTGTGTCCTAATCCTAAGAATTCTCTGGAGAGATCTTTACATTCTTTGGATGTGGTAAGAGCTTTGAAATATTATGTTGAAGCTACTAAAGATTTCAGAAAGACTTCTAGTCTATTTGTTATCTTTCTGGTGCTAGGAAAGGTCAGAAGGCTTCTGCCATTTCTTTGGCATCTTGGTTAAAGCTTTTGATTCGTCATGCTTATTTGGAGTCGGGTAAATCCCCGCCTCAGAGGATTACGGCTCATTCTACTAGGTCAGTTTCTACTTCCTGGGCTTTTAAGAATGAAGCTTCTGTTGATCAGATTTGCAAAGCAGCGACTTGGTCTTCTTTGCATACTTTTACTAAATTCTACCATTTTGATGTATTCCCTTCTTCAGAAGCAGTTTTTGGTAGAAAAGTACTTAAGGCAGCTGTTTCAGTTTGATTCTTCTGATAATAATTTCAGATTTTTTCATTATAAAGATTAAAACTTTTGATTTGGGTTGTGGATTAATTTTTCAGCGGAATTGGCAGTCTTTATTTTTATCCCTCCCTCTCTAGTAACTCTTGCGTGGAGTTCCACATCTTGGGTATGTGCTATCCCATACGTCACTAGCTCATGGACTCTTGCCAATTACATGAAAGAAAACATAATTTATGTAAGAACTTACCTGATAAATTCATTTCTTTCATATTGGCAAGAGTCCATGAGGCCCATCCTTTTTGTGGTGGTTATGATTTTTTTGTATAAAGCACAATTATTCCATTACCTTGTTGATGCTTTCGCCCCTTTCTTATCACCCCACTTCTTGGCTATTCGTTAAACTGAATTGTGGGTGTGGTGGTGGGGGGGGGGGGGTATTTATAGGCATTTTGAGGTTTGGGGAACTTTGCCCCTCCTGGTAGGAATGTATATCCCATACGTCACTAGCTCATGGACTCTTGCCAATATGAAATAAATGAATTTATCAGGTAAGTTCTTACATAAATTATGTTTTTAAATAAATAAGTAGATTTGTTAGTGTCAATATCTGAGGAAGGATCTTCTGAATCAGATAGATCCTCATCAGAGGAGGATAATTCATTATGTTGTCGGTCATTGAAAATTTCATCAACCTTATGAGAAGTTTTAAAAGACCTTTATATTAACTAGAAGGCAGAATAGCAGACAAAAGCCTTCTGAATAGAATCAGTAACAAATTCTTTAAATTTCATAGGTATAACACGTACATTAAAAGTTGAAGGAACAACAACAGGCAATGTACTATTTACTGATGGACACAATATCTGCATGTAAAAGTTTATCATGACAACTATTACAAATTACATTCGGAAATATAATGCACTTAGCTTTAGTAGAACCGAAATCAGGCAGCAAAGCTCCAACAGATACTTTTGAGACATGATCAGATTGAGACATCTTGCAAAATGTAAAATAAAGAACAACATATAAAGCAAAATTTGTCAATTTCCTTATATGACAGTTTCAGGAATGGGAGAAAAATGCAAATAGCATAACCCTCTGACATAGAAAAAACCCCAGAGGCAAATAGAAATGGGGTGTTAAATAATGAAAATATTTGGTGCAAAGTATGACGCACAACGTAAATGAAATTTTTTTGGCGCTAACAACATCCGGAAATGACACACTCCCGTCACTAACGACGCAACCTTGTGCAAGGTACTCGGCGTCAACTACTACGCCGTAAATGACGAACTTGCGTCAACGGACGTACTTTCACGCCGAAAATGACACAATAAAGTCTCGCATTTGGCGCACCTGCAGGCCTAATCCTGCCCGCAATTTGCAAAGAAAAATGTAGTCAATTTTAAACCCCAGGTAAGAAAAATATTTCTTAATATGTTTATTTTCCCCAAATATGAAACTGACAGTCTGTAAAAAGGAAATACATGAACCTGACTCATGACAAATATAAGTACAATACATATATTTAGAACTTTATATTAATGCATAAAGTGCCAAACCATAGCTGAGGTGTCTTAAGTAATAAAAACATACTTACCGAAAGACACCCATCTACATATAGCAGATAGCCAAACCAGTACTGAAACAGTTATCAGTAGAGGTAATGGTATATGAGAGTATATAGTTGATCTGAAAAGGGAGGTAGGAGATGAATCTCTACAACCGATAACAGAGAACCTATGAAATAGATCTCCCATGAGGAAAACCATTGCATTCAGTAGGTGATACTCCCTTCACATCCCTCTGACATTCGCTGTACTCCGAGAGGAATCGGGCTTCAAAATGCTGAGAAGCGCATGTCAACGTAGAAATCTTAGCACAAACTTACTTCACCACCTCCATAGAAGGCAAAGTTTGTAAAACTGAATTGTGGGTGTGGTGAGGGGTGTATTTATAGGCATTTTGAGGTTTGGGAAACTTTGCCCCTCCTGGTAAGATTGTATATCCCATATGTCACTAGCTCATGGACTCTTGCCAATTACATGAAAGAAACGGGTAAATTAGTCCCATGGAACCGCCAGAGCATCAACCAGAGCTGCTTGTGGATCCCTTGATCTTGATCCGTATTTTGGAAGTTTGGGGTTTAGTCGAGACATCATCAGATCCAAATCCGGAACTCCCCACTTGAGTGTTATCATTGAGAATACTTCCGGAAGAAGGGCCCACTCCCCTGGATGAAAGGTCTGCCTGCTCAGAAAATCTGCTTCCCAGTTGTCCACCCCTGGCATGTGGATGGCAGAAAACACAATTTATGCTTACCTGATAAATTTATTTCTCTTGTGGTGTATCCAGTCCACGGATCATCCATTACTTGTGGGATATTCTCATTCCCAACAGGAAGTTGCAAGAGGACACCAACAGCAGAGCTGTTATATAGCTCCTCCCCTAACTGCCATATCCAGTCATTCGACCGAAAACACGCAGAGAAAGGAGAAACCATAGGGTGCAGTGGTGACTGTAGTTTAAATGAAAAAATTACCTGCCTTAAAATGACAGGGCGGGCCTTGGACTGGATACACCACAAGAGAAATAAATTTATCAGGTAAGCATAAAATGTGTTTTCTCTTGTAAGGTGTATCCAGTCCACGGATCATCCATTACTTGTGGGATACCAATACCAAAGCTAAAGTACACGGATGAAGGGAGGGACAAGGCAGGCGCTTAAACGGAAGGTACCACTGCCTGTAAAACCTTTCTCCCAAAAACAGCCTCCAAAGAAGCAAAAGTATCAAATTTGTAGAATTTTGAAAAAGTATGAAGCGAAGACCAAGTCGCCGCCTTGCAAATCTGTTCAACAGAAGCCTCATTTTTAAAGTCCCAAGTGGAAGCCACAGCTCTAGTAGAATGAGCTGTAATCCTTTCAGGAGGCTGCTGGCCAGCAGTCTCATAGGCTAAGCGGATTATGCTTCTTAGCCAAAAAGAAAGAAAGGTTGCCGAAGCCTTTTGACCTCTCCTCTGTCCAGAGTAGACAACAAACAAAGCAGATGTTTGACAAAAATCTTTAGTAGCTTGTAAGTAAAACTTTAAAGCACGAACCACGTCCAGATTGTGTAATAGACGTTCCTTCTTTGAAGAAGGATTAGGACACAAGGATGGAACAACAATCTCTTGATTGATATTCTTGTTAGATACCACCTTAGGTAAAAACCAGGTTTGGTATGCAGGACTACCTTATCCGTATGGAAGATCAGATAAGGAGAATCACATTGTAAAGCAGATAACTCGGAGACTCTAAGAGCCGAGGAAATAAATACCAAAAACAGAACTTCCAAGATAAAAGTTTGATATCTATGGAATGAAGAGGTTCAAACGGAACTCCTTGAAGAACCTTGAAGAACCTTATGAACCAAATTTAAGCTCCATGGGGGAGCAACAGGTTTAAACACAGGCTTGATTCTAACCAAAGCCTGACAAAATGCCTGAACATCTGGAACATCGCTTGTGCAAAAGAATAGACAGAGCAGAAATCTGTCCTTTTAAGGAACTAGCTGACAATCCTTTTTCCAAACCATCTTGGAGAAAAGATAATATCCTGGGAATCCTAACCCTTGGATTCACACCAATAAAGATATGTACACCATATTTTATGGTAAATTTTCCTGGTGACAGGCTTTCGTGCCTGTATTAAGGTATCAATGACTGACTCGGAGAAGCCACGCTTTGATAAAATCAAGCGTTCAATCTCCAGGCAGTCAGTCTCAGAGAAATTAGATTTGGATGGTTGAAAGGACCCTAAAGTAGAAGTTCCTGTCTCAGAGGCAGAGTCCATGGTGGAAAGGATGACATGTCCACCAGATCTGCATACCAGGTCCTGCGTGGCCACGCAGGCGCTATCAAAATCACTGATGCTTTCTCCTGCTTGACCTTGGCAATCAGTCGAGGGAGCAGAGGAAACGGTGGAAACACGTAAGCCAGGTTGAAAGACCAGGGCGCTGCTAGAGCATCTATTAGCGTCGCCTTGGGATCCCTGGACCTGGATCCGTAACAAGGAAGCTTGGCGTTCTAGCAAGACGCTATGAGATCCAGTTCTGGTTTGCCCAAACGATGAATCACTTGTGCAAACACCTCCGGATGGAGTTCCCACTCTCCCGGATGAAAAGTCTGCCGACTTAAAAAAATCCGCCTCCCAGTTCTCTACACCTGGGATATGGATAGCTGATGGGTGGCAAGAGTGAGTCTCTGCCCAGCGAATTATCTTTGAGACTTCTAACATCGCTAGGGAACTTCTTGATCCCCCTTGATGGTTGATGTAAGCCACAGTCGTGATGTTGTCCGACTGAAATCTGATGTACCTCAGAGTTGCTAACTGAGAACAAGCCTGAAGAGCATTGAATATTTATTGGAAGGAGTGTCTCCTCCTGAGTCCACGATCCCTGAGCCTTCAGGGAGTTCCAGACTGCACCCCAACCTAGAAGGCTGGCATTTGTTGTTACAATTGTCCAATCTGGCCTGCGAAAGGTCATACCTTTGGACAGATGGACCCGAGATAGCCACCAGAGAAGAGAATCCCTGGTCTCTTGATCCAGATAGAGTAGAGGGGACAAATCTGTGTAATCCCCGTTCCACTGACTGAGCATGCATAGTTGCAGCGGTCTGAGATGTAGGCGTGCAAACGGCACTATGTCCATTGCCGCTACCATTAAGCCGATTACTTCCATGCACTGAGCCACTGAAGGGGCGGAATGGAATGAAGAACACAGCAGGAATTTAGAAGCTTTGATAACCTGGACTCAGTCAGGTAAATTTTCATTTCTACAGAATCTATCAGAGTCCCTAGGAAGGAAACTCTTGTGAGTGGGGATAGAGAACTCTTTTCCTCGTTCACTTTCCACCCATGCGATCTCAGAAATGCCAGTACTACGTCCATATGAGACTTGGCAATTTGGAAGCTTGACGCCTGTATCAGGATGTCGTCTAAATAAGGGGCCACTGCTATGCCCCGCGGCCTTAGGACCGCCAGAAGCGACCCTAGAACCTTTGTAAAGATTCTTGGGGCTGTAGCTAATCCAAAGGGAAGAGCTACAAACTGGTAATGCCTGCCTAGAAAGGCAAACCTGAGAAACCGATGATGATCTTTGTTATCGGAATGTGAAGATAAGCATCCTTTAAATCCACTGTAGTCATATATTGACCCTCCTGGATCATAGGTAGGATGGTACGAATAGTTTCCATCTTGAATAATGGAACTCTGAGGAATTTGTTTAAGATCTTTAGATCCAAAATTGGTCTGAAGGTTCCCTCTTTTTTGGGAACCACAAACAGATTTGAGTAAAAACCCTGTCCCTGTTCCTCCTTTGGAACTGGATGGAACACTCCCATAACTAGGAGGTCTCGTACACACAGTGTAAGAATGCCTCTCTTTTTATCTGGTTTGCAGATAATTGTGAAAGGTGAAATCTCCCTTTTGGGGGGGGAAGCTTTGAAGTCCAGAAGATATCCCTGGGATATAATTTCCAACACCCAGGGATCCTGGACATCTCTTGCCCACGCCTGGGCGAAGAGCGAAAGTCTGCCCCCTACTAGATCCGTTACCGGATAGGGGGCCGTTCCTTCATGCTGTTTTAGAGGCAGCAGCAGGTTTTTTGGCCTGCTTACCTTTGTCCCAGGTCTGGTTTGGTCTCCAGACCGTCTTGGACTGAGCAAAAGTTCCCTCTTGTTTGCATTAGAGGAAGTTGATGCCGCACTTGCCTTGAAGTTTCGAAAGGCACGAAAATTAGACTGTTTGGCCCTTGATTTGGACCTGTCCTGAGGAAGGGCATGACCTTTTCCTCCAGTGATAACAGAAATAATCTCCTTCAAACCAGACCCGAATAGGGTCTGCCCCTTGAAGGGAATGTTAAGCAGCTTAGATTTTGAAGTCACGTCAGCTGACCATGATTTAAGCCATAGCGCCCTGCGCGCCTGTATAGCAAAACCAGAATTCTTAGCCGTTAGTTTAGTCAAATGAACAATGGCATCAGAAAACAAAGGAATTGGCTAGCTTAAGTGCTCTAAGCTTGCCAAGTATGTCATCCAATGGAGTCGCTACCTGTAAAGCCTCTTCCAGAGACTCAAACCAGAACGCTGCAGCAGCAGTGACAGGAACAATGCATGCAAGGGGCTGTAGGATAAAACCTTATTGAATAAACATTTTCTTAAGGTAACCTTCTAATTTTTTATCCATTGGATCTAAAAAAGGATCTAAAAAAGCACAACTGTCCTCGACAGGGATAGTAGTACGCTTTGCTAAAGTAGAAACTGCTCCCTCCACCTTAGGAACTGTCTGTCATAAGTCCCGTGTGGTGGCGTCTATTGGAAACATTTTTCTAAAAATAGGAGGGAAAGAGAACGTCACACCTGGTCTATCCCATTCCTTAGTAATAATTTCTGTAAACCTTTTAGGTATTGGAAAAACATCAGTACACACCGGCACTGCATAGTATTTATCCAGTCTGCACAATTTCTCTGGCACTGCAACTGTATCACAGTCATTCAGAGCAGCTAAAACCTCCCTGAGAAACATGCGGAGGTGTTCAAGCTTAAATTTAAATGTAGAAATATCAGAATCAGGTTGCATCATCTTTCCTGAGTCAGAAACATCACCCACAGACTGAAGCTCTCCTTCCTCAGCTTCTGCATATTGTGAGGCAGTATCAGACATGGTTCTTAAAGCGTCAGTATGCTCTGCATTTCGTCTAACCCCAGAGCTATCTCGCTTACCTCTAAATTCAGGTAGTCTGGCTAATACCGCTGACAGTGTATTATCCATGACTGCCGCCATGTCTTGTAAAGTAATCGCTATGGGCGCCCTAGATGTACTTGGCGCCATTTGAGCGTGAGTCCCTTGAGCGGGAGTCAAAGGATCTGACACGTGGGGAGAGTTAGTCGGCATAACTTCCCCCTCGTCAGATTCCTCTGGTGATAAAAATTTTTAAAGACAGAATATGATCCTTATTGCTTAAAGTGAAATCAGTACATTTGGTACACATTCTAAGAGGGGGTTAAACATATGGCTTTTAAACATAATGAACAAGGAGTTTCCTTTATGTCAGACATGTTTGTACAGACTAGCAATGAGACTAGCAAGCCTGGAAAACACTTTAAATCAAATATAAAAAACGGTACTGTGCCTTTAAGAGAAACAAATTTTGTCAAAATTTGAAAAACAGTGAAAAAAGGCAGTAAATCAAACGAAATTTTTACAGTGTATGTAATAAGTTAACAGAGCATTGCACCCACTTGCAAATGGATGATTAACCCCTTAATTAAAAAAACGGATCAAAAAAACGATATAGACGTTTTTAACAGACACAACAAACTGCCACAGCCTGCTGTTGCCCTACCTTCCCCAATAAACGACTTTGGAAAGCCTTTGAGCCCTTTAGAGATGTCCTAAGCATACAGGGGACTCCTGAGGGAAACTGGATGTCACAGTTTGTAATTTTAACTGCAACTGTAACTTTTATACTACAACAGTGGAAAGCCCCAGGAAACTGTTTCTAGGCAAAATTTAAGCCAGCCATGTGGAAAAAACTAGGCCCCAATAAAATTTTATCACCAAAGCATATACAGGGAGTGCAGAATTATTAGGCAAATGAGTATTTTGACCACATCATCCTCTTTATGCATGTTGTCTTACTCCAAGCTGTATAGGCTCGAAAGCCTTCTACCAATTAAGCATATTAGGTGATGTGCATCTCTGTAATGAGAAGGGGTGTGGTCTAATGACATCAACACCCTATATCAGGTGTGCATAATTATTAGGCAACTTCCTTTCATTTGGCAAAATGGGTCAAAAGAAGTACTTGACAGGCTTCGAAAAGTCAAAAATAGTGAGATATCTTGCAGAGGGATGCAGCACTCTTAAAATTGCAAAGCTTCTGAAGCGTGATCATCGAACAATCAAGCGTTTCATTCAAAATAGTCAACAGGGTCGCAAGAAGTGTGTGGAAAAACCAAGGCGCAAAATAACTGCCCATGAACTGAGAAAAGTCAAGCGTGCAGCTGCCAAGATGCCACTTGCCACCAGTTTGGCCATATTTCAGAGCTGCAACATCACTGGAGTGCCCAAAAGCACAAGGTGTGCAATACTCAGAGACATGGCCAAGGTAAGAAAGGCTGAAAGACGACCACCACTGAACAAGACACACAAGCTGAAACGTCAAGACTGGGCCAAGAAATATCTCAAGACTGATTTTTCTAAGGTTTTATGGACTGATGAAATGAGAGTGAGTCTTGATGGGCCAGATGGATGGGCCCGTGGCTGGATTGGTAAAGGGCAGAGAGCTCCAGTCCGACTCAGACGCCAGCAAGGTGGAGTACTGGTTTGGGCTGGTATCATCAAAGATGAGCTTGTGGGGCCTTTTCGGGTTGAGGATGGAGTCAAGCTCAACTCCCAGTCCTACTGCCAGTTTCTGGAAGACACCTTCTTCAAGCAGTGGTACAGGAAGAAGTCTACATCCTTCAAGAAAAACATGATTTTCATGCAGGACAATGCTCCATCACACGCGTCCAAGTACTCCACAGCGTGGCTGGCAAGAAAGGGTATAAAAGAAGAAAATCTAATGACATGGCCTCCTTGTTCACCTGATCTGAACCCCATTGACAACCTGTGGTCCATCATCAAATGTGAGATTTACAAGGAGGGAAAACAGTACACCTCTCTGAACAGTGTCTGGGAGGCTGTGGTTGCTGCTGCACGCAATGTTGATGGTGAACAGATCAAAACACTGACAGAATCCATGGATGGCAGGCTTTTGAGTGTCCTTGCAAAGAAAGGTGGCTATATTGGTCACTGATTTGTTTTTGTTTTGTTTTTGAATGTCAGAAATGTATATTTGTGAATGTTGAGATGTTATATTGGTTTCACTGGTAAAAATAAATAAATTGAAATGGGTATATATTTGTTTTTTGTTAAGTTGCCTAATAATTATGCACAGTAATAGTCACCTGCACACACAGATATCCCCCTAAAATAGCTATAACTAAAAACAAACTAAAAACTACTTCCAAAACTATTCAGCTTTGATATTAATGAGTTTTTTGGGTTCATTGAGAACATGGTTGTTGTTCAATAATAAAATTAATCCTCAAAAATACAACTTGCCTAATAATTCTGCACTCCCTGTATAAAAACGATTAAACATGCCAGCAAACGTTTTATATTGCAATTTTATAAGGGTATTACCCCTGAGAGTAAGCATGATACCAGTCGCTATTAAATCACTGTATTCAGGCTTAACTTACATTAATCCGATATCAGCAGCATTTTCTACCATTTTCCATTTCTAGAAAAAATTGTAACTGCACATACCTCATAGCAGAGTAACCTGCACGCCATTCTCCCGCTGAAGTTACCTCTCTCCTCAGACATATGTGAGAACAGCAATGGATCTTAGTTACAACCTGCTAAGATCATAGAAAACTCAGGCAGATTCTTCTTCTATTTACTGCCTGGGATAAAATAGTACAACTCCGGTACCATTTAAAATAACAAACTTTTGATTGAAGATAAAAAACTAACTATATTTCACCACTCTTTCTTACTACCTCCATGCGTGTTGAGAGTTGCAAGAGAATGACTGGATATGGCAGTTAGGGGAGGAGCTATATAACAGCTCTGCTGTGGGTGTCCTCTTGCAACTTCCTGTTGGGAATGAGAATATCCCACAAGTAATGGATGATCTGTGGACTGGATACACCTTACAAGAGAAATGAGACAATTGTGAGACTCCGCCCATTGAAGAATGCAAATCACCTCCCTCATAGCTAAGGAATTCAGTGTTCCTCCCTGGTGGTTGATATACGCCACCATAGTAATGTTGTCTGATTGAAATCTGATAAACCGGAAATCAGTTGTGGCCAAGCTATTAATGCATTGAAGATTGGTCTCAACTCTAGGATATTTATTGGGAGGGCAGACTCCCGAGTCCAAATTCCCTGAGCTCTTAAGGAACCCCAAACTGCACTCCAGCCCAAAAGGCTGGCGTCCATAGTCACAATCTCACAAGATGGTCTCAGGAAGCATGTGCCCTGGGACAGATGGTCCTAAGAGAGCCACCAAGACAGGGAATCCCTCGTCCGGATGTCTAGGTCTGTTTTTAAAGAGAGGTCCGAGTGGTCTCCGTTCCATTGTCTGAGCATGCATAACTGTAGAGGTCTCAGATGGAAACGAGCAAAAGGAATAATGTCCATGGAAGCCACCATTAGACCAATTACTACCATACACAGGGGCCACTGATGGACGGACAGAGGACTGAAGAGAAAGACAGGCAGCAAGAAGTTTGGATTTTCTGATATCCGTCAAGAAAATCTTCATGGAGATTGAGTCTATGATTGTAACCAAAAAACATACCCTTGTATTTGGCACCAAGGAACTCTTTTCCAGATTCACCTTCCACCATTAGAATGAAGAATCGACAACAGAGAATCCGTATGGGATCTTGTTAAATGAAAAGATGGCGCCTGAACCAAGATATCGTCCAGGTACGGTTCTACCGCAATTCGTTGAGATCTGGCCACTACCAGAAGGGCCCCTAGAACCTTTGTAAAGATTTGAGGGGCAGTGTCTAGGCCAAAAGGTAGGGCTACAAATTGGAAGTGTTTGTCCAAAAAGGCAAACCACAGGTATTGGAAATGTTCCCTGTCGATAGGAACACGAAGGTACGAGTCTGGTAGTCATGAACTGACCCTACTGAACTAAATGGAGAATAAAACGGATAGTCTCCATTTTGGAGGACGGAACCTTGAGAAATTTGTTGAGACATTTGAGGTCTAAAATAGGTTGAAAAGTTCCCTCTTCCTTGGGAACCACAAATAGGTTGGAATAGAATCCTTGACCCTGTTCCGCCAGAGGAACTGGGACAATCACTCCTAGAGAAGTGAGATCCTTGACACAGTTTAAAAAAGACTCTCTCTTTATCTGGTTTGCAGATAATCTTGACAGGAGAAATCAGTCTCTGGGAGGACAAGAATTGAATCCTATCCTGTATCCCTGGGAGACTACTTCCACTGCCCAAGGATCGGGGACATCGTGAATCCAAGCCTGCTGAAAGAAGGAAAGCCTGCATCCTACTTGATCCGAGATTGGATCAGACCTTTCATGCCGATTTGTTCTCAGAGGAAGGCTTCTTGGATTGCTTACCCTTATTCCAAGGCTGGTTAGACTTCCATGAGGTCTTGGCTTGCTCAGGTTTGGAAGAAGAGGAGGATTTTTGTCCCTTGAAGTTGCGAATGGAACGAAAATTAGAAATTTGTGGACCTTAAGGTCTAACCTTCTTGTCCTGTGGCAGAAAGCTCCCTTTCCACCTGTGACCATGGAAATTATTTCAGCCAGACCAGGACCAAATAAAGTCTTACCCTTTAAGGAAGGAGACAGAAGTTTAGACTTGTATACCATGTCAGCAGACCAAGACATTAGCCAGAGCTCTGCGAGATAGAACGGCAAAGCTTGAAATCTTTGCACCCAAACAGACCACTTGCATGCTGGCATAACAGATAAAGGTATTAGCCAGCTTTAAAGCCTTGATCCTGTCTTGGATCTCCTCTATTGTAGTCTCCTCCGAAATCAGATCCAACAAGGAATTGCACCAGTATAAGGCCACACCAGCAACTGTCGCAATACTAGCAACAGGTTGCCATTGTATATCCTGGTGAAGAAACATCTTCCTTAAGTAACCTTACAGTTTCCTATCCATAGGATCCTTAAAGGAGGTACTATCCTCTAGAGGAATAGTGGTTCTCTTGGCTAAAGTGGATATAGCACCCCCTACTTTAGGAACAGTGTGCCAAAGGTCTCGCACAGAGTCAGCAACAGGAAACATATTTTTAAAAAACAGGAGACGGGAAAAACAGAATTTATGTTTACCTGATAAATTACTTTCTCCAACGGTGTGTCCGGTCCACGGCGTCATCCTTACTTGTGGGATATTCTCTTCCCCAACAGGAAATGGCAAAGAGCCCAGCAAAGCTGGTCACATGATCCCTCCTAGGCTCCGCCTACCCCAGTCATTCGACCGACGTTAAGGAGGAATATTTGCATAGGAGAAACCATATGGTACCGTGGTGACTGTAGTTAAAGAAAATAAATTATCATACCTGATTAAAAAAACCAGGGCGGGCCGTGGACCGGACACACCGTTGGAGAAAGTAATTTATCAGGTAAACATAAATTCTGTTTTCTCCAACATAGGTGTGTCCGGTCCACGGCGTCATCCTTACTTGTGGGAACCAATACCAAAGCTTTAGGACACGGATGAAGGGAGGGAGCAAATCAGGTCACCTAAATGGAAGGCACCACGGCTTGCAAAACCTTTCTCCCAAAAATAGCCTCAGAAGAAGCAAAAGTATCAAACTTGTAAAATTTGGTAAAAGTGTGCAGTGAAGACCAAGTCGCTGCCCTACATATCTGATCAACAGAAGCCTCGTTCTTGAAGGCCCATGTGGAAGCCACAGCCCTAGTGGAATGAGCCGTGATTCTTTCGGGAGGCTGCCGTCCGGCAGTCTCGTAAGCCAATCTGATGATGCTTTTAATCCAAAAAGAGAGAGAGGTAGAAGTTGCTTTTTGACCTCTCCTTTTACCGGAATAAACAACAAACAAGGAAGATGTTTGTCTAAAATCCTTTGTAGCATCTAAATAGAATTTTAGAGCGCGAACAACATCCAAATTGTGCAACAAACGTTCCTTCTTTGAAACTGGTTTCGGACACAGAGAAGGTACGATAATCTCCTGGGTAATGTTTTTGTTAGAAACAACTTTTGGAAGAAAACCAGGTTTAGTACGTAAAACCACCTTATCTGCATGGAACACCAGATAAGGAGGAGAACACTGCAGAGCAGATAATTCTGAAACTCTTCTAGCAGAAGAAATTGCAACTAAAAACAAAACTTTCCAAGATAATAACTTAATATCAACGGAATGTAAGGGTTCAAACGGAACCCCCTGAAGAACTGAAAGAACTAAGTTGAGACTCCAAGGAGGAGTCAAAGGTTTGTAAACAGGCTTAGTTCTAACCAGAGCCTGAACAAAGGCTTGAACATCTGGCACAGCTGCCAGCTTTTTGTGAAGTAACACAGACAAGGCAGAAATCTGTCCCTTCAGGGAACTAGCAGATAATCCTTTTTCCAATCCTTCTTGAAGGAAGGATAGAATCTTAGGAATCTTAACCTTGTCCCAAGGGAATCCTTTAGATTCACACCAACAGATATATTTTTTCCAAATTTTGAGGTAAATCTTTCTAGTTACAGGCTTTCTGGCCTGAACAAGAGTATCGATAACAGAATCTGAGAACCCGCGCTTCGATAAGATCAAGCGTTCAATCTCCAAGCAGTCAGCTGGAGTGAAACCAGATTCGGATGTTCGAACGGACCCTGAACAAGAAGGTCTCGTCTCAAAGGTAGCTTCCAAGGTGGAGCCGATGACATATTCACCAGATCTGCATACCAAGTCCTGCGTGGCCACGCAGGAGCTATCAAGATCACCGACGCCCTCTCCTGATTGATCCTGGCTACCAGCCTGGGGATGAGAGGAAACGGCGGGAACACATAAGCTAGTTTGAAGGTCCAAGGTGCTACTAGTGCATCCACTAGAGCCGCCTTGGGATCCCTGGATCTGGACCCGTAGCAAGGAACTTTGAAGTTCTGACGAGAGGCCATCAGATCCATGTCTGGAATGCCCCACAGCTGAGTGACTTGGGCAAAGATTTCCGGATGGAGTTCCCACTCCCCCGGATGCAATGTCTGACGACTCAGAAAATCCGCTTCCCAATTTTCCACTCCTGGGATGTGGATAGCAGACAGGTGGCAGGAGTGAGACTCCGCCCATAGAATGATTTTGGTCACTTCTTCCATCGCTAGGGAACTCCTTGTTCCCCCCTGATGGTTGATGTACGCAACAGTTGTCATGTTGTCTGATTGAAACCGTATGAACTTGGCCCTCGCTAGCTGAGGCCAAGCCTTGAGAGCATTGAATATCGCTCTCAGTTCCAGAATATTTATCGGTAGAAGAGATTCTTCCCGAGACCAAAGACCCTGAGCTTTCAGGGATCCCCAGACCGCGCCCCAGCCCATCAGACTGGCGTCGGTCGTGACGATGACCCACTCCGGTCTGCGGAATGTCATCCCTTGTGACAGGTTGTCCAGGGACAGCCACCAACGGAGTGAGTCTCTGGTCCTCTGATTTACTTGTATCTTCGGAGACAAGTCTGTATAGTCCCCATTCCACTGACTGAGCATGCACAGTTGTAATGGTCTTAGATGAATGCGCGCAAAAGGAACTATGTCCATTGCCGCTACCATCAAACCGATCACTTCCATGCACTGCGCTATGGAAGGAAGAGGAACGGAATGAAGTATCCGACAAGAGTCTAGAAGTTTTGTTTTTCTGGCCTCTGTCAGAAAAATCTTCATTTCTAAGGAGTCTATTATTGTTCCCAAGAAGGGAACCCTTGTTGACGGAGATAGAGAACTCTTTTCCACGTTCACTTTCCATCCGTGAGATCTGAGAAAGGCCAGGACAATGTCCGTGTGAGCCTTTGCTTGAGGAAGGGACGACGCTTGAATCAGAATGTCGTCCAAGTAAGGTACTACAGCAATGCCCCTTGGTCTTAGCACAGCTAGAAGGGACCCTAGTACCTTTGTGAAAATCCTTGGAGCAGTGGCTAATCCGAAAGGAAGCGCCACGAACTGGTAATGCTTGTCCAGGAATGCGAACCTTAGGAACCGATGATGTTCCTTGTGGATAGGAATATGTAGATACGCATCCTTTAAATCCACTGTGGTCATGAATTGACCTTCCTGGATGGAAGGAAGAATAGTTCGAATGGTTTCCATCTTGAACGATGGAACCTTGAGAAACTTGTTTAAGATCTTGAGATCCAAGATTGGTCTGAACGTTCCCTCTTTTTTGGGAACTATGAACAGATTGGAGTAGAACCCCATCCCTTGTTCTCTTAATGGAACAGGAAGAATCACTCCCATTTTTAACAGGTCTTCTACACAATGTAAGAATGCCTGTCTTTTTATGTGGTCTGAAGACAACTGAGACCTGTGGAACCTCCCCCTTGGGGGAAGCCCCTTGAATTCCAGAAGATAACCTTGGGAGACTATTTCTAGCGCCCAAGGATCCAGAACATCTCTTGCCCAAGCCTGAGCGAAGAGAGAGAGTCTGCCCCCCACCAGATCCGGTCCCGGATCGGGGGCCAACATTTCATGCTGTCTTGGTAGCAGTGGCAGGTTTCTTGGCCTGCTTTCCCTTGTTCCAGCCTTGCATTGGTCTCCAAGCTGGCTTGGCTTGAGAAGTATTACCCTCTTGCTTAGAGGACGTAGCACTTTGGGCTGGTCCATTTCTACGAAAGGGACGAAAATTAGGTTTATTTTTTGCCTTGAAAGGCCGATCCTGAGGAAGGGCGTGGCCCTTACCCCCAGTGATATCAGAGATAATCTCTTTCAAGTCAGGGCCAAACAGCGTTTTCCCCTTGAAAGGAATGTTAAGTAGCTTGTTCTTGGAAGACGCATCAGCTGACCAAGATTTCAACCAAAGCGCTCTGCGCGCCACAATAGCAAACCCAGAATTCTTAGCCGCTAACCTAGCCAATTGCAAAGTGGCGTCTAGGGTGAAAGAATTAGCCAATTTGAGAGCATTGATTCTGCCCATAATCTCCTCATAAGGAGGAGAATCACTATCGACCGCCTTTATCAGCTCATCGAACCAGAAACATGCGGCTGTAGCTACAGGGACAATGCATGAAATTGGTTGTAGAAGGTAACCCTGCTGAACAAACATCTTTTTAAGTAAACCTTCTAATTTTTTATCCATAGGATCTTTGAAAGCACAACTATCCTCTATGGGTATAGTGGTGCGTTTGTTTAAAGTGGAAACCGCTCCCTCGACCTTGGGGACTGTCTGCCATAAGTCCTTTCTGGGGTCGACCATAGGAAACAATTTTTTAAATATGGGGGGAGGGACGAAATGAATACCGGGCCTTTCCCCTTCTTTATTAACAATGTCCGCCACCCGCTTGGGTATAGGAAAAGCTTCTGGGAGCCCCGGGACCTCTAGGAACTTGTCCATTTTACATAGTTTCTCTGGGATGACCAACTTGTCACAATCATCCAGAGTGGATAATACCTCCTTAAGCAGAATGCGGAGATGTTCCAACTTAAATTTAAACGTAATCACATCAGGTTCAGCTTGTTGAGAAATGTTCCCTGAATCAGTAATTTCTCCCTCAGACAAAACCTCCCTGGCCCCATCAGACTGGGTTAGGGGCCCTTCAGAACCATTATTATCAGCGTCGTCATGCTCTTCAGTATCTAAAACAGAGCAGTCGCGCTTACGCTGATAAGTGTTCATTTTGGCTAAAATGTTTTTGACAGAATTATCCATTACAGCCGTTAATTGTTGCATAGTAAGGAGTATTGGCGCGCTAGATGTACTAGGGGCCTCCTGAGTGGGCAAGACTCGTGTAGACGAAGGAGGGAATGATGCAGTACCATGCTTACTCCCCTCACTTGAGGAATCATCTTGGGCATCATTGTCATTGTCACATAAATCACATTTATTTAAATGAATGGGAATTCTGGCTTCCCCACATTCAGAACACAGTCTATCTGGTAGTTCAGACATGTTAAACAGGCATAAACTTGATAACAAAGTACAAAAAACGTTTTAAAATAAAACCGTTACTGTCACTTTAAATTTTAAACTGAACACACTTTATTACTGCAATTGCGAAAAAACATGAAGGAATTGTTCAAAATTCACCAAATTTTCACCACAGTGTCTTAAAGCCTTAAAAGTATTGCACACCAAATTTGGAAGCTTTAACCCTTAAAATAACGGAACCGGAGCCGTTTTTAACTTTAACCCCTTTACAGTCCCTGGTATCTGCTTTGCTGAGACCCAACCAAGCCCAAAGGGGAATACGATACCAAATGACGCCTTCAGAAAGTCTTTTCTAAGTATCAGAGCTCCTCTCACATGCGACTGCATGTCATGCCTCTCAAAAACAAGTGCGCAACACCGGCGCGAAAATGAGGCTCTGCCTATGATTTGTGAAAGCCCCTAAAGGATAAGGAGTCTAAAACAGTGCCTGCCGATATTATTATATCAAAATACCCAGAATAAATGATTCCTCAAGGCTAAATATGTGTTAATAATGAATCGATTTAGCCCAGAAAAAGTCTACAGTCTTAATAAGCCCTTGTGAAGCCCTTATTTACGATCTTAATAAACATGGCTTACCGGATCCCATAGGGAAAATGACAGCTTCCAGCATTACATCGTCTTGTTAGAATGTGTCATACCTCAAGCAGCAAGAGACTGCTCACTGTTCCCCCAACTGAAGTTAATTGCTCTCAACAGTCCTGTGTGGAACAGCCATGGATTTTAGTGACGGTTGCTAAAATCATTTTCCTCATACAAACAGAAATCTTCATCTCTTTTCTGTTTCTGAGTAAATAGTACATACCAGCACTATTTCAAAATAACAAACTCTTGATTGAATAATAAAAACTACAGTTAAACACTAAAAAACTCTAAGCCATCTCCGTGGAGATGTTGCCTGTACAACGGCAAAGAGAATGACTGGGGTAGGCGGAGCCTAGGAGGGATCATGTGACCAGCTTTGCTGGGCTCTTTGCCATTTCCTGTTGGGGAAGAGAATATCCCACAAGTAAGGATGACGCCGTGGACCGGACACACCTATGTTGGAGAAAAGGAACACCATCTTCGCAACATCCTCCTGATGTACAAGGCAAAGAATGACTGGGAGATTGTGGGAATTGGGAGGATACTTAAAGCTTTGCTGGGATGTTCTCTGCCTCCTCCTAATGGCCAGGGGTTGAATTTCCCACTAGTAATTAGAATGGGTTTGTGGACTCTCCATGCCATTGGAAAGAAAGAATATTAATAAAACTGTGTTGGTTATGCAAAACTGGAAAATGGGTAATAAAGGAATTATCTATCTTTTTAAACTATAACAATTCTGGTGTAAATTGTCCCTTTAATAGTAAAATAACATGACTGAGCCTGCACATGGCAGATGCACACTACCTTGCAAGTTCTAGGACTAGCATTCTGACTGGCTGCTTAAAGTCTCTTTACAGTGGGGTGTGAATACTTAGGACATTGTGAGGTAAAATATCTTCCTTTTTTACATAGAGATGTTCAGGTGATATTTTCTAGACAGTTTTTTTTACAGCTATGCTGCATCACTTTCAAATGCTTCAACATTTGGGTATCATGTCCCTTTAATTATGCATAGTAAATACAGTGCAATATGTTTTCATTGTCTATTTCCTGTAATTTAAATTGTCCCTTTTCCACTTCTGAGAATTGGAAGTGCCCACTGCAGACTTCACAAGCCTATCCCTGCTACATATCTGTTCTTAAATGGCTTCAGAAATGGTACAAATTAATTGGCTTCAGCTAAGGAGATACAGCATTGCTAGATAATGTAGGTTTTTGCTTAGATACTCTAGTAACCCGTCCTAGATTGACTCTTCCAAATAAGGCGTATGGTGAAGGAAGCTTAGCCCGTGAAACAAGTGCAATATGGTGTTAATGTATTCAGAGTTTTCAGTTGACTTGAGTGAGAAGACATTTTTATTACGCCCCTATATGCTCTATGATATATTAGGAAAGTGTAAAACTGAAGCAAGAAAAACTTTTTTGTTTTCAAGCAAATCCTAAACCTTGTTTTTTGCACTTTTAACTTTATATAGTTGAGTAACCTTCCTTAGTATTCTTGCAGAGTAGCGACATCTGGTGGCAAGAGCTGGAAACACAGTTGATTAAACGTACATCATCAATATATCGCATTTATCTAGTTATCCAAAACATATAAAAAAATAATAGCAAACACCTTTTTGTCCAAAAACTGTATTTGTAAAACTAGTAGTGTCTATTTAAGTTCTGTTCAAACAAAAAACAACAACTTTGCAAAATACAGTTGAATTTCTTGTACAAATAAATTGAAAAGCAAAGATCATTTAGCATCACAGCCTGATTTGTTTGTGTCACAATCAGATGTACGAATACTTCATGTTCCAAAACAAATATTTTATAAATATATATTATATATAAAACTAGAACTAGTAGTCTCTGAAGAGCTGGAAGTCATATCAAGGGAATATTCCCCAATGCTACTCGCCAGTTTTAGTGTCTTTGTTTCGTATTGCTTACATAACACAGTTTAGCTGATTGTCGGGGTACTTCATTCTGTACAGGGATATGAATGCAAATACAGGAATTATTGTATAGTTCTACCAGTAAAAATACAATAAGGCACTACTGACTGTAATGGACATTTAAACAGATGCACTCATAATACAAACACTTTCTCACTTCTTCAAATGTATTGCAAAGCAGAAGAAGATCCCACAGGATGTCAAACCGTTGTCAGCGTTTAGCGCTAAATTACTTAAGCATTTCTATACCACTATTTCAGTGCTTAGTATTCCAAAAATACAATTCATCACAAAATGTGAGAAATACAGTTTTTCTTGGCTACACTTATTGCAATGTTCGCCCCTGAATATCCAGTTTTTTTAATGTAGATTTTCAAATAGGCCCTAAACGTGTGCTAGCACATTCCAATAGTTTTTTTTTCTTTTTTTAACATGAACTCAAACCTTTTAGATATCATTCTTCCCACAAACACGTTGCAGTCACTGTAGTTTTGTGACAATTTTGAAGAACAAACTACAATTAAAACAAAATGAGATAAAACTGTATAGTCACAGAAGAAATGCTAAAATGACAAGAAGGGGGTGACTTTAGACCTGAAAATAACAAAATATCCCTAGTTATAGGCAGTGGTACACATAGCCGCCCTGCTGGGGTGGGATACAAACTTAGTAAGGAATATTATATATTTTTAATCTGATTACGGTTTTGTAATTTGGTGAGAAAAGTGCAGAATAAAGATGGGCATTAACCAGTAGGGTTTTGTTTAATACCAGGGGTCTTGAATGTATTAAATAGAAGAGATTCCTTCTAGCATCTAGGGCTGATATATCACAGGCCGATACTTGTGTTTCCAGTGAGTTTCAGTGCAACATTCAAATCTTCATATCATTTTCAGGGGCATCAACAGACACATTGGGTTAAAGTAACACTATCATCCAGTCCTACAGATAAGACGACTAACCTGACATGTGTCCTAAGTGCACTAACAGGATAGCCTTATATAAATGGCTCTGAAAGTTTCAGGCAAAGCTGGCTATGCTTCTTAGATGAAGCTGGACAGTGTTTTGGAGAACATAGAGAACAAAAAGAGGTCAATCATAGCCAGGTTTCTACCTCTCCCCAATAATAAAAAAATAATAATAATAAAGAAATCTGTATGAGCTGACATTAAATGAAGAAACTTGTAAAACAAGTTCCTGCCTAACTACACTAAAATGCTGGCTCATATGCTGCTCCATGTGATGACTGACTGGAGATGAAAAAATAATATTCACGTGGTTAGCGGTCACCTCAGTCTAGTAATCACATTCCAGCCATTCCTGGACAAAGCATTAAGTTTGTTTTCCAGTGTATTCTCCCAGATTTTCATATAAACATGTGCATATTTTGTGTTTATCCAAGTGCTCTCCAGAGAACAAAAATTATCCAAGTTTAGTTAAACACAATGTGCAAACATTCCCGTTGGAGATGAATTTTGAGTTTTGTCTTGGTATCTTCTTATTCCCATGATAAGGCCATACTGTTCATGTTTCCTTACCAAATAAATTACCTGAGCACTCTAAGGCAGGTGAGACAGTGTCGGTCTTACCATCTTAATGCTCCTAGGGAGGGAGATTAACTGCAACTTATAAAAAGATCAAATAGGGTTGTGATTGGTGCTGATCTAGAAGTTTATGTTGGAAGAGTAATGATTTAGTAGTTTTTACCCAGGTTTCCTGGAACAACATTGAGGTGGGTTTGGCTGACACATTCATCTCCCTGCCCCCCAAAATAAGGTCAGTCTTTGGTCTGACATCTCCCAACTCCTCATCTCATTCTATTCTGTCTCATCAGTGGAACGATGCAAGAGGGTGGGCCGGCCTTCCCTAGGAAAGGATGTTTCAGAAGCTCATTAGCTGGGGCTCGTTGGCCAGGTTCCCTCACCAAGAGCCGATCCAGAAACCCCTTTAGCAATGGGGAAACCTGCACAGAGATGGTATAAAATTAGACAGGTGGAACAATTAATAAGGAAAGACAACAAAGCAAAACATCTAAACCGAGTGCTATGGGAACACTATGTCTGAGCTAGACTCAAAAAATAGCAGAAGTATACCAGCTAATTATACATGTGTAATTAACACTTTGGAACTATGTAATATATGCAGAGATAATAACAGACTAAGCAAAACAAACCACTGAGAAAGTACTTAAAGAATCTGTGCTATCCAAGGAATACACCTATAACAACTAGTCAGAGCTAAAAAGGAAATGACTCATTAGTAAAAAGCTGTACATGGTTCTAGTCTGCACTCACCTTCTGTGCATTTTTCAGTTTAGGGGGTAAATTATCCCGAATCATTTTCATTGCTTTCAGTGGGGGTTCGTTAAAATAAGGGGGTTCTCCATCCACCATCTCTATCACCATAATGCCCAGAGACCATATGTCCACCTGAGAGGAAGGAAGCAGAGGTCAGCAGGCAATAATGGGTGTAGGGTAACAAATTCTCCCTATAATACGGTCAGTCCATTCTCACCTCTGGTCCATAAGGTAACCTTGAGATCAGTTCAGGAGCCATCCAGTAGGGAGTCCCAACCAGAGACTTACGACGTGGTACTTCCTTGTTGACTTGTGCACAAAATCCAAAGTCTGAAAGCTTTACCTGCAGAGTCACAAAGAAGGTTAAAATGCAAGCAGAAAAAAACTTTGTAATATAATGGACTTTGAAGCTAAGATAGAGAAGCAAAGATATTTAATTATTCAACCTGCATACAAAATGCCTAGTGTCTACCTGACAAAACATTAATTCCCATACAACTATCACAGATTTAAAGTCTGGTCCGTACCCGGCCATCATGTGTAAGCAGAATGGAATCGCTCTTAATATCACGATGGATGACGCCTTGTGCATGTAGGACAGAGAGTGCTTTAAGTACAGACACACAGACGGCCGCTATTTGTTCTTCGTTCATTCTAGGAATAGAGAGGAAGAAAACATTAACAGACTGCAACATCAGGAGAGACGCCTATGGATAATATTTTTTATTAAACATATGACCCTATGTGAAGGAAAAAAGAAGAGATGGTGGCCAACAAGGAGACAACCAACAATAGTACATGAAACATCAGATTAATAAAAGTAATGGGAACATGGTGGTCACTTAAAGGAAGAATAGAGTTTCACCAGTCTAGGGTGACATGAGGATAAGACTACAAAAAACAGAATGTATAACAGACGACTAAAAACATCGGGACAGGGTAAGAGAAGATCATAAACAGCAGGTAAGAGGATAAGACGACAACTACCAACCATAAATTGGAAGAGTTATAGGTAGCCAAAGAGCGTCAGGGAGAGGGGAAGACCACCATCAGATAGAGAGATCTCCCAAAAGCCAGGAGATAGGGAGAGGAGGACATACTTATAAATAGAACGCAAAAAGAGGAGGTGTCATAGCAGGGACTTGGCTAGTAAGAGTGATTTCTGTTAATGCAGCAGTAAGGCATACTGTAACTTAAAGGAGACATAGAAGGTCAGATAGGCCCTAAATATTGTCTTTATAAGCTCTCTGTTTTCAGCACGTGGTTGCTTGTGTATTAAGTTGGTTCCTCTTACACTAGCAATTACTATTTGGATATTGTGGTTTGACTTTAGCTTCCGCTGACTACGCTTCTGTTAAACCCTTTGTTTGGACTGAATTGGTTTATGACTTTAAGCTTGTTTGTGGACTTGTGCATTTGTTTAATGATTGTGTGCTGCTTTTCTTTGTGAGGCCTTAACTTGCACTGTCTGAATTACCTTAACCCTGGATTCCTCTGCTATCAGAAGATCTGCAAGTAACTTATGCAAGTTTATATTCGTCTGGATAGCAAGACTAAACTTTTCCAAAGCTATGTCTCTTTTGTAAATTCAAATACTAAAGACTTTGTTACTTTCTAGTAATTGATTGTTTCGTAGGAGCAGATTAAAGTGCTTGAGAAAGTTCAGCTACTAAATTTAGTCTCATTGCTCTCTTACCCCTGGTCTTTGTTAAGACACTGTTACGTCCAGTGCTCTAGTAAGTGCTTGTGGTGAGCTGGGTCTCTTTGCCATAGATCGCAGTTGTTTCATTCTGAAACAACAGCACTCCACCTGACACTGAGAAGAAGCATGCTCGGACACGAAATTTGTTTGCTTTTACAGGAGGAGACCACAGAATAAGAACACAAATATTGTGATAAAAAAATAGGAGATTTATCCACAAGAGAACACTCCCTATATCCTCTTAGCAGTTTCCTCATCTCAGTGTCTTCCATTGGCAGTGGTCTTTCCCATCCTGTCTCTTATGGATGGTGATCTTCCCTCCCTATCTCTAGTTGATGGTGGTCAAGTATTCCTGCCTCTAATTGCTTTTCATCCTCTCCTCTTTAGATACTGGTCTCCAGCTATCCATGAGAGGAGGTCACCACTAGTGGGAGAAAGTGGGAGGAGGAGATAACCAACACCAGGTGGATTGAAGGAGGACACCAACATTAACAGGAGACACTGAGCCGGATACAAAAGAGGAGCCCCTCAGTACCAAGAAAAAGAGGAGGATCAACTAAAAACCGTGACGAGAGGGAGAGGGGGTTCTACAAGCAAGATAAAAGGCGCATATACAAATGTGAATAAAGTTGTTTAAAAAATGTTTATATATATATATATATATACACATACATACACAGACACAGTATATACATATACACACACACACACACACACATATATATACACACACAAAAATAATATAAGTATATGGAAGGCTCCCAGTCACATTACCTAGTATGAGTGACAATGTCAGTTAGGGCTCCACCTTCCAGAAACTCCATGACGACCCAGAGCTCATCACCCACTAGGTAACTGTTGTACATCTCCACCACATTCTCATGCTGGTAATCCCTCATTATCACCACCTGCAGAACAAGACAAGCTGAAAAATCAAAAGCTGCAGAGAATGATGCTTTAAATGCTAGAACACAACACAAGGGACACAAGGGGGCGCTGGAGTATTACGTTGAGATTGGTTTGTAAAACCCATGACGATTCACGGAACTCCATACAAACAAAATGCTTTCTAAATCAACATCTGAAGCGTTTGTCAAGTGTAGAAGGCAGGTGGGCTACACAGCTTCAATACACTTACAAAGGGATTTGGAAAGTCATATCAAACATTAGTAATGAGATTGTCCAACTGTAACAGAAAAGTTAAAGTATAGAATATTCAACGAGGGAGTAGACTGGGTCACAGTTTATTTGTATAGTAACGACCATTTAATATCACTAGAATGACAAATGAAGAAACAGATATATACTGGAGTCATTTTCCAATCCCCTCCAACTCAGGCCTAGTTTCTATTGAGGTGGCAAAGTTCCTAAATGATAATCATTTACCCAGTACCCTTTCCCTATTCTAACAATTTGTGCATTAACTTCTTTGTCTCTAACGACCTAATGACAAAAAGGTATGTACAATGATCTTTTGAATTATTCAACAGAAACATGATACATTTCCTAAAACTTGTCTCATGACAAGTTGTGAGGTCAAAGCTCATTAGCAGAATATAGAAAGTTAACGCTAATCTGAGCAAACACGTATTTATGTTCTTTCCTTTAAGAAAACCTGAGGATTTTCTTCCAATAGAAAGTGGTATAAAAAAAAAAAACAACAACATGGGTGTTCCATATCCACCCTTCTCTGGGCTAGTCTGCTTCCTATTTATCAATCCCAGTGACATACACCATGAATGCTCCTCATCCACCCTTTGTGCAAGTCTGTTCCCTATTAGTAAAGGCTAGAGACATACACCATGAATGCTCCTCATCCACTTTTCTCTGTGCAAGTCTGCTTCCTATTGGTTAAGGTCAGTGACAAACACCGCAACTGCTCCTTATCCACCCGTGACATACACCATTGTTCCTTATCCACCCTTCTCTGTGCAAGTCTGCTTCCTATTGATCAATTCCAGTGACATACACCATGAATGCTCCTCATCCACCCTTTGTGCAAGTCTGTTTCCTATTGCTTAAGGCTAGAGACATACACCACGAATGCTCCTCATCCACTTTTCTCTGTCCAAGTCTGCTTCCTATTGGTTAAGGTCAGTGACATACACCATGATGCTCCTTATCCACCCTTCTCTGTGCAAGTCTGCTTCCCATTGGTTAAGGTCAGTGACATACACCATGAGTGCACCTTATCCACCCTTCTCTGTGCAAGTCTGCTTCTCATTGGTAAAGGCCAGTGACATACACCATGAGTGCTCCTTATCCACCCTTCTCTGTGCAAGTCTGCTTCCTATTGGTTAAAGTCAGTAAAACACAATGAGTGCTCCTTATCCACCCTTCTCTGTGCAAGTCTGCTTCCTATTGGTTAAGGTCAGTGACATACACCACGAATGCTCCTCATCCACCCTTCTCTGTGCAAGTCTGCTTCCTATTGGTTAAGGTCAGTGACATACACCATGAGTGCTCCTTATCTACCCGTCTCTATGCAAGTCTGCTTCCTATTGGTTAAGGTCAGTGACATACACCATGAATGCTCCTTATCCACCCTTCTCTGTGCAAGTCTGCTTCTCATTGGTTAAGGTCAGTGACATACACCATGAGTGCTCCTCATCCACCCTTCTCTGTGCAAGTCTGCTTCCTATTGGTTAAGGTCAGTGACATACACCATGAGTGCTCCTTATCCACCCTTCTCTGTGCAAGTCTGCTTCTCAATGGTTAAGGTCAGTGACATACACCATGAAAGCTCCTTATCCACCCTTCTCTGTGCACGTCTGCTTCTCATTGGTTAGGGTCAGTGACATACACCATGAGTGCTCCATATCCACCCTTCTCTGTGCAAGTCTGCTTCCTATTGGTTAAGGTCAGTGACATACACAATGAGTGCTCCTTATCCACCCTTCTCTGTGCAAGTCGGCTTCACATTGGTTAAGGTTAGTGACATACACCATGAATGCTCCTTATCCACCCTTCTCTGTGCAAGTCTGCTTTCTATTGGTAAAGGTCAGTGACATACACCACAAATGCTCCTCATCCACCCTTCTCTGTGCAGGTCTGCTCCTATTGGTTAAGGTCAGTGACATACACCATGAGTGCTCCTTATCTACCCATCTCTATGCAAGTCTGCTTCCTATTGGTTAAGGTCAGTGACATACACCATGAATGCTCCTTATCCACCCTTCTCTGTGCAAGTCTGCTTCATATTGGTTAAGGTCAGTGACATACACCATGAATGCTCCTTATCTACCCTTCTCTATGCAAGTCTGCTTCCTATTGGTTAAGGTCTGTGACATACACCATGAGTGCTCCTCATCCACCCTTCTCTGTGCAAGTCTGCTTCTCATTGGTTAAGGTCAGTGACATTCACCGTGAATGCTCCTTATCCACCCTTCTCTGTGCAAGTCTGCTTCCTATTGGTTAAGGTCAGTGACATACACCATGAATGCTCTTTATCTACCCTTCTCTATGCAAGTCTGCTTCCTATTGGTTAAGGTCAGTGACATACACCATGAGTGCTCCTTATCTACCCGTCTCTATGCAAGTCTGCTTCCTATTGGTTAAGGTCAGTGACATACACCATGAATGCTCCTTATTCACCCTTCTCTGTGCAAGTCTGCTTCTCATTGGTTAAGGTCAGTGACATACACCATGAGTGCTCCTCATCCACCCTTCTCTGTGCAAGTCTGCTTCCTATTGGTTAAGGTCAGTGACATACACCATGAGTGCTCCTCATCCACCCTTCTCTGTGCAAGTCTGCTTCTCATTAGTTAAGGTCAGTGACATACACCACGAATGCTCCTTATCCACCCGTCTCTGTTTAAGTCGGCTTCCTATTGGTTAAGGTCCGTGACATACACCACAACTGCTCCTTATCCACCCTTCTCTGTGCAAGTCTGCTTCTCATTGGTTAAGGTCAGTGACATACACCACGAATGCTCCTCATCCACCCTTCTATGTGCAAGTCTGCTTCTCATTGGTTAAGGTCAGTGACATACACCATGAGTGCTCCCCATCCACCCTTCTCTGTGCAAGTCTGCTTCCTATTGGTTAAGGTCAGTGACATACACCACAACTGCTCCTTATCCACCCTTCTCTGTGCAAGTCTGCTTCTCATTGATTAAGGTCAGTGACAAACACCACAACTGCTCCTTATCCACCCTTCTCTGTGCAAGTCTGCTTCTCATTGGTTAAAGTCAGTGACATACACCATGAGTGCTACTTATCAACCCTTCTCTGTGCAAGTCTGCTTCTCATTGGTTAAAGTCAGTGACATACACCATGAATGCTCCTTATCCACCCTTCTCTGTGCAAGTCTGCTTCTCATTGGTTAAAGTCAGTGACATACACCATGAATGCTCCTTATCTACCCTTCTCTGTGCAAGTCTGCTTCTCATTGGTTAAAGTCAGTGACATACACCATGAATGCTCCTTATCCACCCTTCTCTGTGCAAGTCTGCTTGTCATTGGTTAAGGTCAGTGACATACACCATGAATGCTCCTTATCCACCCTTCTCTGTGCAAGTCTGCTTCTCATTGGTTAAGGTCAGTGACATACACCATGAGTGCTCCTTATCTACCCGTCCCTATGCAAGTCTGCTTCCCATTGGTTAAAGGGACAGTCAAGTCCAAAAAAAACTTTCACGATTTAGATAGGGTATGCAATTTTTAAAAAAAAACTTTCCAATTTACTTTTATCACCAATTTTGCTTTATTCTTAGTTGAAAGCTAAACCTAGGAGGTTCATATGCTAATTTCTCAGACCTTCAAGGCCGCCTCTAATCTAAATGCATTTTGATAGTTTTCACCACTAGAGGGCATTAGTTCATGTGTTTCATATAGATAACATTGAACTCATGCTCTAGAATTTACCATGGAGACAGCTCAGATTGGCTAAAATGCAAGTCTGTCAAAAGAACTGAAATAAGGGGGCAGTCTGCTGAGGCTTAGATACAAGGTAATCACAGAGGTAAAACGTGTATTATTATAACTGTGTTGGTTATGCAAAACTGGGGAATTGGTAATTAAGGGATTATCTATCTTTTAAAACAACAAACATTTTGGTGTTGATTGTCCCTTTAAGGTCAGTGACATACACCACAAATGCGCCTCATCCACCTTTTTCTGTGCAAGTCTGCTCCCCATTGGCTTCTCTTGGCCCTTACAAAGAATACCGGTTTCTCTTACTAAACATGTCTGTTCTCTACATACGAGTTTTCTCCCGAGCCATAAGCCCCAATGGTATAGGTATTACAGTGTGTAAAATGGAATAATCTGTGGTTCATACACAATTGTATCCTCCCGTTTCATTAATGTATCATTCATCCTTGATTTTACACTGAAACGTTTTAATACATGACATTTAGCAAGCTACTTATAGGAACAGTAAACACCTTGTAATTACAAGACATTTCTGCTGTGCTGCTATAGAATAACATATCAGTCACGTCTTAACGTTTGTAACACATAACCTTTTTACTGCAATTCATTTTCAATAACCAAACTCCAGCCACTATTTGCCTTATTTGGAGGAGCCCATCTTGGTTTTAGTCTGCAGACAACAAGACTGGCCATGGTGATACATTTACTAAAGAAGGAATGGTTTAGCAGTAGATATCGGAAAAAGCTAGAGAGATGTGTAGTAGGGTTAGCCTTGATAAGTCAGCAGGTGCATTTAAAGCTTTGAGAAACTGATATTGCTGTTTACAGAGCTAAACTACATTAAATGGGGGCAAAATAAATAAAGAAAATATATTGCAATTTCTTTACACATAACTAAACATTTTATATAGAAATCCCAAGGTGTTTACTGCGCCTGTAAAGGGACATAAAACATTTTTGGTTCAGAACCCTGGGTAATGCTTGCTGATTCCTGCTTGGTGTAACCACCAATCAGCAAGCACTACCCAGGGTGCTAAACCAAAAATTGTCTGGCTCCTAAGCTTACATTCCTGCTTTGACAAATAAAGATACTAAGAGAACGAAGAAAAATGAATAGGTATAAATTAGAAAGTGCTTAAAATTGCTGCTCTATCTGAATTTAGAAAGAAAAGATTTGGATTTCATATCCCTTTAAACTGACATGAAACCCAATTTTTTTTCTTTCATGATTCAGGCCTCGATATATTTAGATCATCATCATCAGACCAACGAGAAATTGCTTGTTTAGGTTTGCCAGGTTCGCAGTCCGCAGTCTGGCGATATATATATATATATATATATAAAAAAAAAGGAGGGCTGAACGTCGCTGTGCTGACGAGTGGCGATGTGTCTCCCATAGGATATAATGGGGATCACAATTTCAACAAAAGTCGGCTAACATTGCGATATAGGCAACACTCTGCACATTTATATTCAGTTTCACTGTACACTCACTAGATTTGTCACACTGGGAAATACAAGACTGATATGGCTGAAAAGGTTTACCCATTACAATGTAGGTTACTCCCATGGAACTCCTATATATTCATCATGGTTGCAATCTACATTGTTAATAAAGACAAAAAAAAAACTTCCTATTAAAACTACAGGGTGTGGTATATGAAATATTTATATCTATTGTTTAAATGGACACTATACCCATTTTTTTTCTTTAATGATTCAGATAGAGCATGCAATTTTTCTAATTTATTCCTATTATCAATTTGTCTTTGTTCTCTTGCTGTCTTTATTTAAAAAGCAGGAATGTAAAGCTTAGGAGTAGGCCGGCAAATTGATAATAGGAGTACATGAGAAAGTGGCTTAAAATTGCTGCTCTATCTGAATCATTAAAATAAAAAAATTGGGTTAAGTGTCCCTTTAAAATGTATATGTACTTATACTGTGATCTTGTGGTCGTGTTTTACTTATAATATTGTGATCGCATTCTATTTAAATATATATCTAGAATGTAGCGCTGCAATTCTTGTACCCTGCTTCGTTCTCAGGTTACTCTTTGTTGAAGAGATTTTTATTTAGGTAGGTGCACATGAATGGAGCACTACAGGACAGGAAAGGGCGCTACCATCTAGTGCTCTTGCTAATGTATAACATTGTTATAAAACTGCTGGCATCTAGTGCTCTTGCTAATGTATAACACTGTTATAAAACTGCTGCCATCTAGCGCTATTGCTAATGTATTACATTGTTATAAAACTGCTGCCATCTAGTGCTCTTGCTAATGTATTACATTGTTATAAAGCTGCTGCCATCTAGTGCTCTTGCTAATGTATAACATTATTATAAAACTGATGCCATTTAGTGCTCTTGCTAATGTATAACATTATTATAAAACTGCTGCCATCTAGTGCTCTTGCTAATGTATAACATTGTTATAAAACTGCTGGCATCTAGTGCTCTTGCTAATGTATAACATTGTTATAAAGCTGCTACCATCTAGCGCTCTTGCTAATGTATAACATTGTTATAAAGCTGCTACCATCTAGCGCTCTTGCTAATGTATAACATTGTTATAAAGCTGCTACCATCTAGCGCTATTGCTAATGTATTACATTGTTATAAAACTGCTGCCATCTAGTGTTCTTGCTAATGTATAACATTGTAATAAAACTGCTGCCATCTAGTGCACTCTCATGCAACGTGCGCGTGCACACTCTCATGCAACGCGCGCACACTCTCATGCAACGCGCGCACACACTCTCATGCAACGCGCGCACACACTCTCATGCAACGCGCGCACACACACTCATGCAACACGCGCACACACACTCATGCAACGCGCGCACACACACTCATGCAACGCGCGCACACACACTCATGCAACGCGCGCACACACACTCATGCAACGCGCGCACACACACTCATGCAACGCGCGCACTCACACTCATGCAACGCGCGCACTCACACTCATGCAACGCGCGCACTCACACTCATGCAACGCGCGCACTCACACTCATGCAACGCGCGCACTCACACTCATGCAACGCGCGCACTCACACTCATGCAACGCGCACTCACACTCATGCAACACACACACACAAAACACACACTCTCATACAACACACATTTATACACTCTCATGCAACACACACACACTCTCATACAACACATATTTATACACTCTCATGCAACACACACACACTCTCATGCAACGCACACACACTATCATGCAACGCACACAGACTCTCATGCAACGCACACACACTCTCATGCAACGCACACACACTCTCATGCAACGCACACACACTCTCATGCAACGCACACACACTCTCATGCAACGCACACACACTCTCATGCAACGCACACACACTCTCATGCCCCAAGGCAGAACATAAAGTGATCTGAGATGTCATCGCAGAAAATGCAGCATGTCTGCAGAAAGAGCAGGACACAAACAGGAACTGTTACTGCTTTAACCTTGCAGCGCTGCTCCACATCAGGCTGTTCTCTTCAAAAAGAGCTATGCTCTGGCAGCACTAAGTTTTCCTTAATACAGCGCATCCACAGTAAAGTGCTGTTTGAAGTGAAAAGTCAAATATGCAGTGTTGGCTGGCTCTCAGCCCCCTAACTTTTCCCAGTCTGCAAAGCTGTGTTTTCTGAGTGAGATTCTTATGAGCAATGCACCTTTTTATTACTACATTTCTATGTTAGATCAAGATAAAAGGAAACAAATTTATTCAAGATACATTTTACAATTACATTTTTTTTTGTCTGCAGCTAACTTGCAATCCAATTTTCAACTGTTGCAATATATTATAAAACTTTAACAATTGCTTTATTATCCAGTTAATCAGCACATTGCAACTGAACTGGTGCTTTAGTGTTACTGCCTAATTTAAAATTTAATTTTATTTTAAAATAACCTGCAGAAAAAATTTCTATTAAAAAAAATCTCATCGCAGAAAGTGAATAAAAGTTCTGCCTCTGGGGCTATGGAATTATCCATTACTGTCGCAAATTGTTGCATAGTAACAAGCATTGGCGCGCCAGAAGTACTAGGAGTTTCCTGCGCGGGCAAAACTGGTGTAGACACAGAGCGAGATGAAGCAGAACTATCTTTACTCTCTTCATCTGATGAATCATCTTGGGCAACTTTACTATCTGTGGCAGTACTGTCCATATTTTGTTTGGACGCTATGGCACAATTATCACACAATTTGGAAGGGGGAGACACACTGGCTTCCATACATACAGAACATAGCTTATCTGAAGGTACAGACATGTTAAACAGGCTTAAACTTGTCAATAAAGCACAAAAAAACATTTTAAATTAAACCGTTACTGTCTCTTTAAAATTTAAACAGGGCACACTTTATTACTGAATATGTGAAAAACAATGAAGGAATTGTTCAAATTTTACCAAATTTTCACCACAGTGTCTTAAAGCATTCAAAGTATTGCACCCAAATTTTCAGAGCTTTAACCCTTAAAATGAAGAAACCGGAGCCGGTTACAGATTTAACCCCTCTACAGTCCCAGCTACAGCCTTTGCTGCGACTCAACCAAACCCAGAGGAGAATACGATACCAAATGACGCCTTCTAGGAACCTTTTCAACTATTTTCAGACCCACACACATGCAGCTACATGTCCTGCTCTCAAAAGTAACTGTGCAGTAATGGCGCGAAAATGAGGCTCAGCCTACTACAGTGAAGGCCCTTCCTGACTGAAAAGGTGTCTAAACCAGTGCCTGACGTTAAAAAACGTTCCCCAAAGTTTATAAGTGTGAAATTCAATCCCAATTTGTATAAAATGCCCAAATAAAGCAATCTATCTTGCCCAGAAAAATGTCTACCAGTTTTATAGCCCATATTAAGCCCTTTATTCTGTTTGAGACTAAGAAAATGGCTTACTGGTCCCCATGAGGGGAAATGACAGCCTTCCAGCATTACACAGTCTTGTTAGAAATATGGCTAGTCATACCTTAAGCAGAAAAGTCTGCTAACTGTTTCCCCCAACTGAAGTTATTTCATCTCAAAGTCCCATGTGGAAACAGCAAACGATTTTAGTTACTGCTGCTAAAATCATATTCCTCTCACAAACAGAACTCTTCATCCTTTTCTGTTTCAGAGTAAATAGTACATACCAGCACTATTTTAAAATAACAAACTCTTGATAGTAGAATAAAAAACTACAACTAAACACCACATACTCTTAACCATCTCCGTGGAGATGTTGCCTGTGCAACGGCAAAGAGAATGACTGGGGTGGGCGGAGCCTAGGAGGGACTATATGGACAGCTTTTGCTGTACTCTTTGCCATTTCCTGTTGGGGAAGAGATATTCCCACAAGTTATGGATGACGCCGTGGACCGGACACACCAATGTTGGAGAAATACACTTTTATAAGAGTATGTATCTCTATTAATAAGCCTGATACCAGTCGCGATCACTGCATTTAAGGCTTTACTTACATTACTTCGGTATCAGCAGCATTTTCTAGCAAATTCCATCCCTAGAAAAATATTTTAACTGCACATACCTTATTGCAGGAAAACCTGCACGCTATTCCCCCTCTGAAGTTACCTCACTCCTCAGAATATGTGAGAACAGCAAAGGATCTTAGTTACTTCTGCTAAGATCATAGAAAACGCAGGCAGATTCTTCTTCTAAATACTGCCTGAGATAAACAGTACACTCCGGTACCATTTCAAAATAACAAACTTTTGATTGAAGAAATAAACTAAGTATAAAACACCACAGTCCTCTTACGACCTCCATCTTAGTTGAGAGTTGCAAGAGAATGACTGGATATGGCAGTGAGGGGAGGAGCTATATAGCAGCTCTGCTGTGGGTGATCCTCTTGCAACTTCCTGTTGGGAAGGAGAATATCCCACAAGTAATGGATGATCCGTGGACTGGATACACTTAACAAGAGAAAGAGGGATTATCTATCTTTATAAACAATAAAAATTCTGGAGTAGACTGTCTCTTTAACTAAGATGGCCGCCAGCAGAGAAATAACAGCACTGTGCATGCGCGGAGGCCATCTTTGTTACGGTTGCCACTAGTGTTACGCATGCACAGCATCTGGTTTACCCCGCGCATGCACAATGCTTGCAGAGCCCTTAGCAAAGATGGCCACCACACACGTGCTGTTATGTTATTTATCTGCCGGCAGCCATCTTAATGAAGGTCGTCGGCACATTGGCAAGCTGGGAGCGCTTCAGATTTTGGTACCTACAGGCACCTGGGCTGTAAATCTGGCCCTGCCCTTTACTCAAATTCAGGAAAGAGAATTTTACAAACCCACTGTTATATCTCCTGTTGTGGGCAGACACAGGATTAGATGCTAACTGTGGATCAAATACATATATGAGAAGAGGAATAGGGGGAGTGCAAGCTGATAACTACATCCTGAATAGCTCCCTCGGTTACTGGGATCAAGAAACATCCTTCATGTTTGATTTTCCAACCTTGATCACTAATTAGGTTCAAAAAAGTAATTGTATGATATCAGTGCCCTGCCCAGGATACCCACCCTTATTACTAGGTAATTAAAAAGTACAGTAAATATCTTGAGATTGTAATATAACATTTTCAGTTATGTTTAATAAAATAGCTCCACGATATACTTTCATTATTTATTTTCCTATCCAAAAAAAACAGAAAACAGAATTTATGCTTACCTGATAAATTACTTTCTCCAACGGTGTGTCCGGTCCACGGCGTCATCCTTACTTGTGGGATATTCTCTTCCCCAACAGGAAATGGCAAAGAGCCCAGCAAAGCTGGTCACATGATCCCTCCTAGGCTCCGCCTACCCCAGTCATTCGACCGACGTACAGGAGGAAATATGCATAGGAGAAACCATATGATACCGTGGTGACTGTAGTTAGAGAAAAAAATTCATCAGACCTGATTAAAAAAACCAGGGCGGGCCGTGGACCGGACACACCGTTGGAGAAAGTAATTTATCAGGTAAGCATAAATTCTGTTTTCTCCAACATAGGTGTGTCCGGTCCACGGCGTCATCCTTACTTGTGGGAACCAATACCAAAGCTTTAGGACACGGATGAAGGGAGGGAGCAAATCAGGTCACCTAAATGGAAGGCACCACGGCTTGCAAAACCTTTCCCCCAAAAATAGCCTCCGAAGAAGCAAAAGTATCAAATTTGTAAAATTTGGCAAAAGTGTGCAGTGAAGACCAAGTCGCTGCCTTACATATCTGGTCAACAGAAGCCTCGTTCTTGAAGGCCCATGTGGAAGCCACAGCCCTAGTGGAGTGAGCTGTGATTCTTTCAGGAGGCTGCCGTCCGGCAGTCTCATAAGCCAATCGGATAATGCTTTTAAGCCAAAAAGAAAGAGAGGTAGAAGTTGCTTTTTGACCTCTCCTTTTACCAGAATAAACAACAAACAAAGAAGATGTTTGTCTGAAATCTTTAGTAGCCTCTAAATAGAATTTTAGAGCACGGACTACGTCCAAATTGTGTAACAAACGTTCCTTCTTTGAAACTGGGTTCGGACACAAAGAAGGTACAACTATCTCCTGGTTAATATTTTTGTTGGAAACAACTTTCGGAAGAAAACCAGGCTTAGTACGCAAAACCACCTTATCTGCATGGAACACCAGATAGGGCGGAGAACACTGCAGAGCAGATAACTCTGAAACTCTTCTAGCAGAAGAAATTGCAACCAAAAACAAAACTTTCCAAGATAATAACTTAATATCTACGGAATGTAAGGGTTCAAACGGAATCCCTTGAAGAACTGAAAGAACTAGATTTAGACTCCAGGGAGGAGTCAAAGGTCTGTAAACAGGCTTGATTCTAACCAGAGCCTGAACAAACGCTTGAACGTCTGGCACAGCTGCCAGCCTTTTGTGAAGTAAAACAGATAAAGCAGAGATCTGTCCCTTCAGAGAACTTGCAGATAATCCTTTCTCCAAACCTTCTTGTAGAAAGGATAGAATCTTAGGAATTTTTATCTTGTTCCATGGGAATCCTTTAGATTCACACCAACAGATATATTTTTTCCATATTTTATGGTAAATTTTTCTAGTTACAGGCTTTCTGGCCTGAATCAGAGTATCTATTACAGAATCTGAAAACCCACGCTTTGATAAAATCAAGCGTTCAATCTCCAAGCCGTCAGTTGGAGGGAAACCAGATTCGGATGTTCGAATGGACCTTGAACAAGAAGGTCCTGTCTCAAAGGTAGCTTCCATGGTGGAGCCGATGACATATTCACCAGGTCTGCATACCAAGTCCTGCGTGGCCACGCAGGAGCTATCAAGATCACCGAAGCCCTCTCCTGATTGATCCTGGCTACCAGCCTGGGAATGAGAGGAAACGGTGGGAATACATAAGCTAGGTTGAAGGTCCAAGGTGCTACTAGTGCATCTACTAGAGTCGCCTTGGGATCCCTGGATCTGGACCCGTAGCAAGGAACCTTGAAGTTCTGACGAGAGGCCATCAGATCCATGTCTGGAATGCCCCATAATTGAGTTATTTGGGCAAAGATTTCCGGATGGAGTTCCCACTCCCCCGGATGGAATGTCTGACGACTCAGAAAATCCGCTTCCCAATTTTCCACTCCTGGGATGTGGATTGCAGACAAGTGGCAGGAGTGATCCTCCGCCCATTGAATTATCTTGGTCACTTCCTCCATCGCCAGGGAACTTCTTGTTCCCCCCTGATGGTTGATATATGCAACAGTCGTCATGTTGTCTGATTGAAACCTTATGAATTTGGCCTTTGCTAGTTGAGGCCAAGCTTTGAGAGCATTGAATATCGCTCTCAGTTCCAGAATGTTTATCGGGAGAAGAGATTCTTCCCGAGACCATAGACCCTGAGCTTTCAGGGGTTCCCAGACCGCGCCCCAGCCCACCAGACTGGCGTCGGTCGTGACAATGACCCACTCTGGTCTGCGGAAGCTCATTCCCTGAGACAGGTTGTCCAGGATCAGCCACCAACTGAGTGAATCTCTGGTCCTGTGATCTACTTGAATCGTCGGAGACAAGTCTGTATAATCCCCATTCCACTGTCTGAGCATGCACAGTTGTAATGGTCTTAGATGAATTCGTGCAAAAGGAACTATGTCCATTGCTGCAACCATCAATCCTATTACTTCCATGCACTGCGCTATGGAAGGACGAAGAACAGAATGAAGTACTTGACAAGAGCTTAGAATTTTTGATTTTCTGACCTCTGTCAGAAAAATCCTCATTTCTAAGGAATCTATTATTGTTCCCAAGAAGGGAACTCTTGTTGACGGGGACAGAGAACTTTTTTCCTTGTTCACTTTCCATCCGTGAGATCTGAGAAAGGCTAGGACGATGTCCGTATGAGCCTTTGCTTTTGACAGAGACGACGCTTGAATCAGGATGTCGTCCAAGTAAGGTACTACTGCAATGCCCCTTTGCCTTAGAACCGCTAGAAGGGACCCTAGTACCTTTGTGAAAATTCTCGGAGCAGTGGCTAATCCGAATGGAAGTGCCACAAACTGGTAATGCTTGTCCAGAAAAGCGAACCTTAGGAACTGATGATGTTCCTTGTGGATAGGAATATGTAGGTACGCATCCTTTAAATCCACCGTGGTCATAAATTGACCTTCCTGGATGGTGGGAAGGATCGTTCGAATGGTTTCCATTTTGAACGATGGAACCCTGAGAAATTTGTTTAGGATCTTGAGATCTAAAATTGGTCTGAATGTTCCCTCTTTTTTGGGAACTATGAACAGGTTGGAGTAAAACCCCATCCCTTGTTCTCCTATTGGAACTGGATGAATTACTCCCATCTTTAACAGGTCTTCTACACAATGTAAGAATGCCTGTCTTTTTATTTGGTTTGAAGATAATTGAGACCTGTGGAACCTTCCCCTTGGGGGTAGTTCCTTGAATTCTAGGAGATAACCTTGAGAAACTATTTCTAGTGCCCAAGGATCCTGAACATCTCTTGCCCAAGCCTGAGCAAAGAGAGAAAGTCTGCCCCCCACCAGATCCGGTCCCGGATCGGGGGCCATCCCTTCATGCTGTTTTGGTAGCAGTGGCAGGCTTCTTGGCCTGCTTACCCTTGTTCCAGCCTTGCATCGGTCTCCAGGCTGGTTTGGGTTGTGAAGTATTACCCTCTTGCTTAGAGGATGCAGAATTAGAGGCTGGTCCGTTTCTGCGAAAGGGACGAAAATTAGGCTTATTTTTAGCCTTAAAAGACCTATCCTGAGGGAGGGCGTGGCCCTTTCCCCCGGTGATGTCTGAAATAATCTCTTTCAAATCAGGACCAAACAGTGTTTTACCCTTGAAAGGGATGTTAAGCAATTTTGTCTTGGAAGACACATCCGCTGACCAAGACTTTAGCCAAAGCGCTCTGCGCGCCCCGATAGTAAACCCTGAATTTTTCGCCGCTAATCTGGCTAATTGCAAAGCGGCATCTAAAATAAAAGAGTTAGCCAATTTAAGTGCATGAACTCTGTCCATAACCTCCTCATACGAAGATTCTTTATTGAGCGACTTTTCTAGTTCTTCGAACCAGAAACACGCTGCTGTAGTGACAGGAACAATGCATGAAATTGGTTGTAGAAGGTAACCTTGCTGAACAAACATCTTTTTAAGCAAACCCTCTAATTTTTTATCCATAGGATCTTTGAAAGCACAACTATCTTCTATAGGAATAGTAGTGCGTTTGTTTAGAGTAGAAACCGCCCCCTCGACCTTGGGGACTGTCTGCCATAAGTCCTTTCTGGGGTCGACTATAGGAAATAATTTTTTAAATATAGGGGGAGGAACAAAAGGTATGCCGGGCCTTTCCCACTCCTTATTTACTATGTCCGCCACCCGCTTGGGTATAGGAAAAGCATCGGGGGGCACCGGAACCTCTAGGAACTTGTCCATCTTACATAATTTCTCTGGAATGACCAAATTGTCACAATCATCCAGAGTAGATAATACCTCCTTAAGCAGTGCGCGGAGATGTTCTAATTTAAATTTAAATGTTACAACATCAGGTTCAGCTTGTTGAGAAATTTTTCCTGAATCTGAAATTTCTCCCTCAGACAAAACCTCCCTCCTGGCCCCTTCAGATTGGTGTGAGGGTATGTCAGAACAGTTATCATCAGCGTCCTCTTGCTCTTCAGTGTTTAAAACAGAGCAATCGCGCTTTCTCTGATAAGTAGGCATTTTGGATAAAATGTTTGCAATAGAATTATCCATTACAGCCGTTAATTGTTGCATGGTAATAAGTATTGGCGCACTAGATGTACTAGGGGCCTCTTGTGTGGGCAAAACTGGTGTAGACACAGAAGGGGATGATGCAGTATCATGCTTACTCCCCTCGTTTGAGGAATCATCTTGGGCAATATCATTATCTGTGGCATCATTGTCCCTACTTTGTTTGGACACTATGGCACAATCATCACATAAATTTAAATGGGGAGAAACCTTGGCTTTCATACATATAGAACATCGCTTATCTGATGGTTCAGACATGTTAAACAGGCTTAAACTTGTCAACAAAGCACAAAAAACGTTTTAAAATAAAACCGTTACTGTCACTTTAAATTTTAAACTGAACACACTTTATTACTGAATATGTGAAAAAGTATGAAGGAAATGTTCAAAATTCACAAAAATTTCACCACAGTGTCTTAAAGCCTTAAAAGTATTGCACACCAAATTTGAAAGCTTTAACCCTTGAACCTGAGCCGTTTTTACATTTAACCCCTATACAGTCCCAGGTATCTGCTTTGCTGAGACCCAACCAAGCCCAGAGGGGAATACGATACCAAATGACGCCTTCTATAAGCTTTTTCAGTGGTTCTTAGCTCCTCACACATGCATCTGCATGCCTTGCTCTCCAAAAACAACTGCGCATTAGTGGCGCGAAAATGAGGCTCTGCCTATGACTAGAAAAGGCCCCCATCTGAAAAAGGTGTCCAATACAGTGCCTGCCGTTTTTTTAAAACAATCCCCAAGATTATAATAACTATTAAGAGTTATAATCTGCAAAATATGCTTAGCAAAGTAATCGTTTTAGCCCAGAAAAATGTCTACCAGTTTTTTAAGCCCTTATGAAGCCCTTTATTCTTTTACTTAATCTAAGAAAATGGCTTACCGGTCCCCATAGGGAAAATGACAGCCTTCCAGCATTACAAAGTCTTGTTAGAAATGTGGCCAGTCATACCTCAAGCAGAAAAGTCTGCCAACTGTTTCCCCCAACTGAAGTTACTTCATCTCAACAGTCCTGTGTGGAAACAGCAATCGATTTTAGTAACGTTTGCTAAAATCATCTTCCTCTTACAAACAGAAATCTTCATCTCTTTTCTGTTTCAGAGTAAATAGTACATACCAGCACTATTTTAAAATAACAAACACTTGATTGAAGGATCTAAACTACATTTAAACACCAAAAAACTCTTAACCATCTCCGTGGAGATGTTGCCTGTGCAACGGCAAAGAGAATGACTAGGGTAGGCGGAGCCTAGGAGGGATCATGTGACCAGCTTTGCTGGGCTCTTTGCCATTTCCTGTTGGGGAAGAGAATATCCCACAAGTAAGGATGACGCCGTGGACCGGACACACCTATGTTGGAGAAACATGTAATATGGGTAGACTTGATGTGCCTTTTGGTTCTTAAAGGGACATGAAACCCAAAATGATACTTCCATGATTCAGATAGACAATACAATTTTAAACAACTTTCCAATTTACTTCTATTATTTCATGTCCCTTTAAACATCCAAAAAATAAATAAATAATATCCTGCATATTCCATCAACATATTTGCTAAATTTCCCTGTAAGGGTTTTAAGCATGTGCTGTAATTAAATAATAATAATAAATAGTATTTATATAGCACGTTTCACCCAGTGGGACTCAAAGCGTTTTTTCAGCGATCGCTCTCGGAATTAACCAAATCGTCAGCTGAATAGTAATAGTTGTTATTATTACCCAATTTAATGGTACTCATTTTATCGACCTCGTAAGGATGAAGGGCTGAGTCGGCCCTGCCGGGATTTGAACCTGTGACCTTTGAACAGGCTTTTGTAGTCAGGGCATTTTGCCAACTGAGCTACCTCTCCAGCTTGCTAATTAAAAGGGTTCCTCACCTCATTGAAGAGCAGCTCCCTCCTCTGTTGCTTGCGCAGGTCCATCTTTTTCACAGCCACTAACTTCCCCGTGCTTTTGACAGAAGCAATGCACACAATGCCTGTTGAACCTTCCCCAATCTTGATGAAGTTGTCCAAGTATGTCCTTGGGTCACCAGGATCCACCACCATCTGCAAAGCTGCCCTAAACTGCTCGTGAGACACCCGCTGAGGTTCTCTTTGTGGTGAGCGAGGTTGAGCGGGTGGAGGTGGTGGTTTGGACTGTTCGGGTCTTGAAAGCTGAGGGTCTGAGCTATGAGGAGAAAGGCCAGAGGGAAGAGGTTTCTCAGGAGGTTTGGGCTTAGTCTGGCCTTGCTGCTGCCTAGATGAAACTTTGCCAGCTGGGATTTTCTGGTCGAGTGGTACTGTGGTGCGAGATTCCTGCACATAAGAAAATGCAAATAAAGTAATTACTGGTTATCATTATGCTTGTATCAAAAGAACACACTGAGCAGAGGAGGAGTATTCATACTCTCGTAAATTTATAGAGAGAAGCATACAAAGAGTTGAATCTCAACATCCATACCCTATGAACTACATAGAACCACAGCACGACAAATGTGACATCCATACCCTATGAACTACAGAGAACCACAGCACGACAAATGTGACATCCATACCCTATGAACTATAGAGAACCACAGCACGACAAATGTGACATCCATACCCTATGAACTACAGAGAACCACAGCACGACAAATGTGGCATCCATACCCTATGAACTATAGAGAAGCACAGCACAACAAATGTGACATCCATACCCTATGAACTACAGAGAACCACAGCACGACAAATGTGACATCCATACCCTATGAACTATAGAGAACCACAGCACGACAAATGTGACATCCATACCCTATGAACTACAGAGAACCACAGCACGACAAATGTGGCATCCATACCCTATGAACTATAGAGAAGCACAGCACAACAAATGTGACATCCATACCCTATGAACTACGAAAAACCACAGCACGACAAATGTGACATCCATACCCTATGAACTATAGAGAACCACAGCACGACAAATGTGGCATCCATACCCTATGAACTACAGAGAACCACAGCACGACAAATGTGGCATTCATACCCTATGAACTATAGAGAACCACAGCACGACAAATGTGGCATTCATACCCTATGAACTACAGAAACCCACAGCACGACAAATCTGGCATTCATACCCTAGAAACACAATGCAAGTAGAGGCCGGGCATTCATTTTCCACTACCTATAGATAACCCCAGAGCAAGTACTGTCAGAGTATTTATACATTTCTAACTATAGATAGTTAGATGGGCATTCATGCCCTACTAATTCTAAATAAGCACAGGATAAATAGAGACCTGACATTCATATCCTACCATTTACATTTTACAGTGGTTGACAAATTTATAGGAAAATTGGGAACCAGTCGAACAATCTAGAAGTCAATGGGAGGAATTTATAACTATATTTAGTACGAATAATCCTAAAGTCCTTATCTACAGAGATGAGATGGTGAGTAGCAGCTGGAGATCCATGCCCTGTGCTTCACTGTATTATATAATGCTATCTACAGAGAAGCACAGGGCAAGTAGAGGCTGGGCATTCATACACTGTTATCTATAGAGAAGGAATGGGAAAGTAGAGGCTGGGCGTTCATACACTGCTATCTATAAAGCAAGGAATGGGCAAGTAGAGGCTGGGCGTTCATACGCTGCTATCTATAGAGAAGGAATGGGCAAGTAGAGGCTGGGCGTTCATACGCTGCTATCTATAGAGAAGGAATGGGCAAGTAGAGGCTGGGCGTTCATACGCTGCTATCTATAGAGAAGGAATGGGCAAGTAGAGGCTGGGCGTTCATACGCTGCTATCTATAGAGAAGGAATGGGCAAGTAGAGGCTGGGCGTTCATACGCTGCTATCTATAGAGAAGGAATGGGCAAGTAGAGGCTGGGCGTTCATACGCTGCTATCTATAGAGAAGGAATGGGCAAGTAGAGGCTGGGCGTTCATATGCTGCTATCTATAAAGCAAGGAATGGGCAAGTAGAGGCTGGGCGTTCATATGCTGCTATCTATAAAGCAAGGAATGGGCAAGTAGAGGCTGGGTGTTCATATGCTGCTATCTATAAAGCAAGGAATGGGCAAGTAGAGGCTGGGCGTTCATATGCTGCTATCTATAGAGAAGGAATGGGCAAGTAGAGGCTGGGCATTAATACGCTGCTATCTATAGAGAAGGAATGGGAAAGTAGAGGCTGGGCGTTCATACGCTGCAATCTACAGAGAAGCACAGGGCAAGTAGAGGCTGGGCGTTCATACGCTGCTATCTATAGAGAAGGAATGGGCAAGTAGAGGCTGGGCGTTCATATGCTGCTATCTATAGAGAAGGAATGGGCATGTAGATGCAGAGCATTCATACACTGCTATCTATAGAGAAGGAATGGGAAAGTAGATTGCTGGGCGTTCATATGCTGCTATCTACAGAGAAGCACAGGGCAAGTAGAGGCTGGGCATTCATACGCTGCTATCTATAGAGAAGGAATGGGCAAGTAGAGGCTGGGCATTAATACGCTGCTATCTATAGAGAAGGAATGGGTAAGTAGAGGCTGGGCATTCATACACTGCTATCTATAGAGAAGCACAGGGCAAGTAGACACTGGGCGTTCATACGCTGCTATCTATAGAGAAGGAATGGGCAAGTAGAGGCTGGGCGTTCATATGCTGCTATCTATAGAGAAGGAATAGGCAAGTAGAGGCTGGGCGTTCATATGCTGCTATCTACAGAGAAGGAATGGGCAAGTAGAGGCTGGGCGTTCATACGCTGCTATCTATAGAAAAGCACAGGGCAAGTAGAGGCTGGGCGTTCATACGCTGCTATCTATAGAGAAGGAATGGGCAAGTAGAGGCTGGGCGTTCATATGCTGCTATCTATAGAGAAGGAATGGGCAAGTAGAGGCTGGGCGTTCATATGCTGCTATCTATAGAGAAGGAATGGGCAAGTAGAGGCTGGGCGTTCATATGCTGCTATATATAGAGAAGGAATGGGCAAGCAAAGGCTGGGCATTAATACACTGCTATCTATAGAGAAGCACAGGGCAAGTAGACACTGGGCGTTCATATGCTGCTATCTATAGAGAAGGAATGGGAAAGTAGAGGCTGGGCGTTCATATGCTGCTATCTATAGAGAAGGAATGGGAAAGTAGAGGCTGGGCGTTCATATGCTGCTATCTATAGAGAAGGAATGGGCAAGTAGGTTGCTGGGCGTTCATATGCTGCTATCTACAGAGAAACACAGGGCAAGTAGAGGCTGGGCATTTATACACTGCTATCTATAGAGAAGGAATGGGCAAGTAGAGGCTGGGCATTAATACGCTGCTATCTATAGAGAAGGAATGGGCAAGTAGAGGCTGGGCGTTCATATGCTGTTATCTACAGAGAAGCACAGGGCAAGTAGAGGCTGGGCATTAATACGCTGCTATCTATAGAGAAGGAATGGGCAAGAAGAGGCTGGGCATTAATACGCTGCTATCTATAGAGAAGGAATGGGAAAGTAGAAGCTGGGCGTTCATACGCTGCTATCTATAGAGAAGGAATGGGCAAGTAGAGGCTGGGCGTTCATACACTGCTATCTATAGAGAAGGAATGGGCAAGTAGAGGCTGGGCGTTCATACACTGCTATCTATAGAGAAGCACAGGGCAAGTAAGTGCCAGGCATTTTTATATTGCTATCTATAAAGAAGCACAGGTGAAGGCTAGGTATTTATATGTTGATATCTAGAGAACAGCAAGGGGATTCATATCCTATTATCAATAAAGCTGCACAGGGTGAGGGACAGCTGGGCACTCACACTATTAGGTATAGGATGAATTTGAGGTCTTGCTTATTTTACCTGGTTGGAGCCCCCTCTGTTGGGATCTGTGTCTGCCCTTGGGTAGGTGTTGAACGGTCGCCCTGCCTGCTGTGTAGGTTTCCCTGATCCCTCACTAGGAGGGTTGCTTGGAGTCCTGATATTGGGGCCTGACAGTGGCCGCTTATCTCTGGGTGACTGCGGGCTGCCCTCACCCCCTGTGTAAGAGGATTTTGGTCTCTTCTCTTCTCCTTTCTCCCTTCTAACAACACGATCAGCAGGTTCACTGTACTCCCGGTTAATTTCCAGGTTCTCCTTCCTCACATCAACTCTTTCATGAGTACGAGAAGCTCTGTGTTCATGGGATTTAGGGTAGTCTGGTGGGGGAGGGCGGTGCTTGTTGCTTGGTTCCTGCCCCCGAGGTTGTTGAGGAGCTACTCTCTGTTCTTCCCTTGGCCGTTCCTTTCCATGGTGGTGCTCCTGCCTTATTCTTTCAGATCCTCTTCCCATGTCATCGTGTGAATGTCTTATTCGCCGATCACTCACTCCGTTCTCCTGTGGCAATCTGTCATCCCGGGGATAAGATGGAGGGCTGTCCTTGCGCAAGGAGTTGGAGCGACACACAGACATGTTATCAAACTCGTCAAGGAGCCACGCCAGAGACCCATCTCGAGATAACTTGTTTCCACGTACGATGGTCTAGAAGCAAAGAAGAAAATACTTTACCATAGTAATCACTAAACTGCAGAATATGTTTTTATATATGTCAAGTATGTGTAGTCATACATGCAAATAACATTTCAGTGTGTGTGCGCATGTAATTATGCAAATACATACAGGTATTTCCAGGTGTGCATATGTCCATGTAAAAACAAAATTTATGCTTATCTGAAATGTATCTCATGGTGGTGAGAGTCCACGAGACATTAATCCTGAGACTCAACTCCAAGGAGTTGGATCGCAGGAGTAATGATTTGTGGACTCGCACCACCTTATGAAAGAAAATATCTAACGGATATTTGTGTTTGAGTGTGCATATAGGAATGTGAAATTATGCAAGCACATAAGGATAATTCTGTGTGCACAAATATACATGTAAGAATGTGTATTTAAAGGTATGCTAAATTAAAAAAACATAATTTATACTTACCTGATAAATTTATTTCTCTTGTAGTGTATCCAGTCCACAGATCATCCATTACTTGTGGGATATTCTCCTTCCCAACAGGAAGTTGCAAGAGGATCACCCACAGCAGAGCTGCTATATAGCGCCTCCCCTCACTGCCATATCCAGTCATTCGACCGAAACAAGACGAGAAAGGAGAAACCATAGGGTGCAGTGGTGACTGTAGTTTAATTAAAATTTAGACCTGCCTGAAAAGGACAGGGCGGGCCGTGGACTGGATACACTACAAGAGAAATAAATTTATCAGGTAAGCATAAATTATGTTTTCTCTTGTTAAGTGTATCCAGTCCACGGATCATCCATTACTTGTGGGATACCAATACCAAAGCTAAAGTACACGGATGATGGGAGGGACAAGGCAGGAACTTAGACGGAAGGAACCACTGCCTGTAGAACCTTTCTCCAAAAAACAGCCTCCGAAGTATGAAGGGAAGACCAAGTTGCAGCCTTGCAAATCTGTTCAACAGAGGCCTCATTTTTAAAGGCCCAGGTGGAAGCCACAGCTCTAGTAGAATGAGCTGTAATCCTTTCAGGAGGCTGCTGTCCAGCAGTCTCATAGGCTAAACGGATTATACTCCAAAGCCAAAAAGAAAGACAGGTTGCCGAGGCCTTCTGACCTCTCCTCTGTCCAGAGTAAACAACAAACAGGTTAGATGTTTGGCGAAAATCTTTAGTAGCCTGTAAGTAAAACTTCAAGGCACGGACTACGTCCAGATTATGCAAAAGACGTTCTTTCTTTGAAGAAGGATTAGGACATAATGATGGAACAACAATCTCTTGATTGATATTCTTGTTAGAAACCACCTTAGGTAAAAACCCAGGTTTTGTACGCAGAACAACTTTATCTGAATGAAAGATCAGATAAGGAGAATCACAATGTAAGGCAGATAACTCCGAGACTCTTCGAGCCGAGGAAATAGCCATCAGAAAAAGAACTTTCCATGATAAAAGTTTGATATCAATAGAATGAAGGGGTTCAAACGGAACCCCTTGAAGAACTTTAAGAACCAAGTTTAAGCTCCATGGAGGAGCAACAGGTTTAAACACAGGCTTAATTCTAACTAAAGCCTGACAAAATGCCTGAACGTCTGAAACTTCTGCCAGACGCTTGTGTAAAAGAATAGACAGAGCAGAAATCTGTCACTTTAAAGAACTAGCTGATAATCCTTTGTCCAAACCCTCTTGGAGGAAGGACAATATCCTAGGAATCCTAAACCTACTCCATGAGTAATTCTTGGATTCACACCAATGAAGATATTTACGCCATATCTTGTGGTAAATTTTCCTGGTGACAGGCTTTCGTGCCTGTATTAAGGTATCAATTACTGACTCGGAGAAGCCACGCTTTGATAGGATCAAGCGTTTAATCTCCATGCAGTCAGTCTCAGAGAAAGTAGATTCAGATGATTGAAAGGACCTTGTATTAGAAGGTCTTGTCTCAGAGGCAGAGTCCATGGTGGAAAGGATGACATGTCCACTAGGTCTGCATACCAGGTCCTGCGTGGCCACGCAGGCGCTATCAATATCACTGATGCTCTTTCCTGTTTGATTTTGGCAATCAGACGAGGGAGCAGAGGAAACGGTGGAAACACATAAGCCAGGTGGAAGAACCCAGGCGCTGCTAGAGCATCTATCAGTGCCGCTTCTGGGTCCCTGGACTTGGATCCGTAACAAGGAAGCTTGGCGTTCTGGCGAGACGCCATGAGATCCAATTCTGGTTTGCCCCAACGGAGAACCAATTGAGCAAACACATCCGGATGGAGTTCCCATTCCCCCGGATGAAAAGTCTGACGACTTAGAAAATCCGCCTCCCAGTTCTCTACACCTGGGATATGGATCGCTGACAGGTGGCAAGAGTGAGTCTCTGCCCAGCGAATTATCTTGGAGACTTCTAACATCGCTAGGGAACTCCTGGTTCCCCCTTGATGGTTGATGTAAGCTACAGTCGTGATGTTGTCCGACTGAAATCTGATGAACCTCAGTGTTGCTAGCTGAGGCCAAGCCAGAAGAGCATTGAATATTGCTCTTAACTCCAGAATATTTATTGGGAGGAGTTTCTCCTCCTGAGTCCATGAACCCTGAGCCTTCAGGGAGTTCCAGACTGCACCCCAACCTAGAAGGCTGGCATCTGTTACAATTGTCCAATCTGGTCTGCGAAAGGTCATACCCTTGGACAGATGGGCCCGAGATAACCACCAGAGAAGCGAATCTCTGGTTTCCTGATTCAGATTTAGTAGAGGGGAAAAATCTGTGTAATCCCCATTCCACTGACTGAGCATGCATAATTGCAGCGGTCTGAGATGCAGGCGCGCGAATGGCACTATGTCCATCGCCGCTACCATTAAGCCGATTACTTCCATGCACTGAGCCAACGTGGGGCGCGCAATGGAGTGAAGAACACGGCATGCATTTAGAAGTTTTGATAACCTGGACTCCGTCAGGTAAATTTTCATTTCTACAGAATCTATTAGAGTCCCTAGGAAGGAAACCCTCGTGAGAGGAGATAGAGAACTCTTTTCTTCGTTCACTTTCCACCCATGCGACCTCAGGAATGCCAGAACTATCTCTGTATGAGATTTGGCAATTTGAAAGCTTGACGCCTGTATCAGGATATCGTCCAGGTAAGGAGCCACCGCTATGCCTCGCGGTCTTAGGACCGCCAGAAGTGAGCCCAGAACCTTTGTAAAAATTCTTGGGGCTGTAGCCAACCCGAATGGAAGAGCTACAAATTGGTAATGCCTGTCTAGAAAGGCAAACCTCAGGAACTGATGATTCTTGTGAATCGGAATGTGAAGGTAGGCATTCTTTAAGTCCCCTGTGGTCATGTACTGACCCTCTTGGATCATGGGTAAAATGGTTCGAATAGTTTCCATCTTGAATGACGGAACTCTGAGGAATTTGTTTAGGATCTTTAAATCCAAAATTGGTCTGAAGGTTCCCTCTTTTTTGGGAACCACAAACAGATTTGAATAAAACCCCTGTCCTTGTTCCGTCCGTGGAACTGGATGGATCACTCCCATTACAAGGAGATCTTGTACGCAGCTTAGGAATGCCTCTTTCTTTATCTGGTTTGCAGATAATCTTGAAAGGTGAAATCTCCCTTGTGGAGGAGAAGCTTTGAAGTCCAGAAGATATCCCTGAGATATGATCTCCAACGCCCAGGGATCCTGAACATCTCTTGCCCACGCCTGGGCGAAGAGAGAGAGTCTGCCCCCTACTAGATCCGTTGTCGGATAGGGGGCCGCTCCTTCATGCTGTCTTAGAGGCAGCAGCAGGCTTTCTGGCCTGCTTGCCCTTGTTCCAGAACTGGTTAGGTTTCCAGGCCTGCTTGGATTGAGCAAAAGTTCCCTCTTGTTTTGAAGCAGAGGAAGTTGATGCTGCACCTGCCTTGAAATTTCAAAAGGCACGAAAATTAGACTGTTTGGCCTTTGATTTGGCCCTGTCCTGAGGAAGGGTATGACCCTTACCTCCAGTAATGTCAGCAATAATTTCTTTCAAACCAGGCCTGAATAAGGTCTGCCCCTTGAAAGGAATGTTGAGTAATATAGACTTTGAAGTCACATCAGCTGACCAGGATTTGAGCCATAGCGCCCTACGCGCCTGGATGGCGATTCCGGAATTCTTAGCCGTTAGTTTAATCAAATGAACAATGGCATCAGAAACAAATGAGTTAGCTAGCTTAAGAGTTTTAAGCTTGTCAACAATTTCAGTCAATGCAGCTGTATGGATGGCCTCTTCCAGGGCCTCAAACCAGAATGCCGCCGCAGCAGTGACAGACGCAATGCATGCAAGGGGCTGTAAAATAAAACCTTGTTGAATAAACATTTTCTTAAGGTAACCCTCTAATTTTTTATCCATTGGATCTGAAAAAGCATAACTGTCCTCAACCGGGATAGTGGTACGCTTTGCTAAAGTAGAAACTGCTCCCTCCACCTTAGGGGCAGTCTGCGATAAGTCCCGTGTAGTGGCATCTATTGGAAACATTTTTCTAAATATAGGAGGTGGGGAAAAGGGCACACCGGGCCTATCCCACTCCTTACTAATAATTTCTGTAAGCCTTTTAGGTATTGGAAAAACATCAGTACTCACCGGCACTGCATAGTATTTATCCAGCCTACACAATTTCTCTAGCACTGCAATTGTGTCACAGTCATTCAGAGCAGCTAATACCTCCCCAAGCAATACACGGAGGTTCTCAAGCTTAAATTTAAAATTAGAAATCTCTGAATCGGGTCTCCCCGATTCAGAGACGTCACCCACAGACTGAAGCTCTCCGTCCTCAGGTTCTGCATATTGTGACGCAGTATCAGACATGGCTCTTACAGCATCTACGCGCTCTGTATCGCGTCTAACCCCAGAGCCATCGCGCTTGCCTCTCAATTCAGGCAATCTGGATAATACCTCTGACAGGGTATTATTCATGATTGCAGCCATGTCCTGCAAAGTAATCGATATGGGCGTCCCTGATGTACTTGGCGCCATATTAGCGTGCATCCCTTGAGCGGGAGGCGAAGGGTCCGACACGTGGGGAGAGTTAGTCAGCATAACTTCCCCCTCGACAGACCCCTCTGGTGACAATTCTTTTATAGATAAAGACTGATCTTTACTGTTTAAGGTGAAATCAATACATTTAGTACACATTCTCCTATGGGGCTCCACCATGGCTTTTAAACATAATGAACAAGTATCCTCTGTTTCAGACATGTTTGTACAGACTAGCAATGAGACTATCAAGCTTGGAAAACACTTTAAAGCAAGTTAACAAGCAATATAAAAAAAAACGTTACTGTGCCTTTAAGAGAAACAAATTTTGACAAAATTTGAAATAACAGTGAAAAAAGGCAGTTACACTAACAAAATTTTTACAGTGTATGTAACAAGTCAGCAGAGCATTGCACCCACTTGCAAATGGATGATTAACCCCTTAATAACAAAAACAGAATAATAAATGACAAAAACGTTTTTTAAACACAGTCACAACTGCCACAGTCTACTGTGATTGTTACCCTCCTCAAACACGACTTTGAAACCTTTTGAGCCCTTCAGAGATGTCCTGTATCATGCAGAGGGAAGCTCATATTGCAACAGTGGAAAGCCTGTTACTAGGCAAAAATCAAGCCAGCCATGTGGAAAAAAACTAGGCCCCAATAAGTTTTGTCACCAAACATATATAAAAAACGATTAACATGCCAGCAAACGTTTTATATTACACTTTTATAAGAGTATGTATCTCTGTTAATAAGCCTGATACCAGTCGCTATCACTGCATTTAAGGCTTAACTTACATTAATCCGGTATCAGCAGCATTTTTCTAGCAAATTCCATCCCTAGAAATATGTTAACTGCACATACCTTATTGCAGGAAAACCTGCACGCAATTCCCCCTCTGAAGTTACCTCACTCCTCAGAATATGTGAGAACGGCAGTGGATCTTAGTTACTTCTGCTAATATCATAGAAATCATAGGCAGATTCTTCTAATGCTGCCTGAGATGAAACAGTACACTCCGGTACCATTTAAAAATAACAAACTTTTGATTGAAGTTAAAAAACTAACTATAATACACCACTCTCCTCTTACTACGTCCATCTTTGTTGAGAGTTGCAAGAGAATGACTGGATATGGCACTGAGGGGAGGAGCTATATAGCAGCTCTGCTGTGGGTGATCCTCTTGCAACTTCCTGTTGGGAAGGAGAATATCCCACAAGTAATGGATGATACGTGGACTGGATACACTTAACAAGAGAAAGTTTAATTTTGACTAGACTGTCCCTTTAACACTGGTGTATTTTTCTCATTTAAGAATTGACTGTAAGTGGTTGGCAAAACAGGTTTAATAAGAGCTGCCTGGATGCTGATCATATTCCATGGATTCTGGTAAGACATTTTTTTACTGTGTTTTGATTTGTCTATATTTAATTATGGATTGATTTATTTTTATTTTTGTTACCGCCTTTATATATTTGCAATACTAGGGTTCTTGAAACCTTTTTTCCTCTAAGTCCCAGTGTAGTGATACCCCCACAATAGCCTAGATTGCAAATGGCTGGTTATGGCTACCGTGAGCTCGTGGTAGCAATTAGCGCTCCGATAATTAACCAGAGGTCAGACCTCGGGTTCATTTTTAAAATATACCCCAATTGCCCCCAAAATAAAGCATATTGTAGGTTTTTAAAAAGTAGCATTTTATTTAATAAAAACAAACTGCACAAAGCAGCTTTTAGAGGGGTAAAGTTGGTGGGTGTGGGGTGTACCACGTCACTGAAAAGTGCCTTTACATTGCGGTCTATGGGGACTGTGTGTTCTCTACAGATATAGTTATGTGTTAATATGTGTATATACAGATATATTTATGTGTTAATATGTGTATATACAGACATATTTATGTGTTAATGTGTATATACATATATATTTATGTGTTAATGTGTATATACATATATATTTATGTGTTAATGTGTATATACATATATATTTATGTGTTACTATGTGTATATACATATATATTTATGTGTTAATATGTGTATATACATGTATATTTATGCGTTAATATGTGTCTATACAGATATATTTTTGTGTTACTATGTGTATATACAGATATATTTTTGTGTTACTATGTGTATATACAGATATATTTATGTGTTTCTATGTGTATATACAGATATATTTATGTGTTAATGTGTATATACAGATATATTTATGTGTTACTATGTGTATATACATATATATTAATGTGTTACTATGTGTATATACATGTATATTTGTGTTAATATGTGTCTATACAGATATATTTTTGTGTTACTATGTGTATATACAGATATATTTATGTGTTACTATGTGTATATACTGTACAGATATATTTATGTGTTAGTGGGTGTATATACAGATATATTTATGTGTTACTGTGTGTCTATGCAGATATATTTATGTGTTAATATGTGTATATACAGATATATTTATGTGTTACTATGTGTATATACAGATATATTTATGTGTTACTATGTATATATACAGATATATTTATGTGTTAATATGTGTATATACAGATATATTTATGTGCTAATATGTGTATATACAGATATATTTATGTGTTACTATGTGTATATACATATATATTTATGTGTTAATATGTGTATATACAGATATAGTTATGTGTTACTATGTGTATATACAGATATATTTATGTGTTAATATGTGTATATACAGATATATTTATGTGTTAATATGTGTATATACAGATATATTTATGTGTTAATATGTGTATATACAGATATATTTATGTGTTAATATGTGTATATACAGATATATTTGTGTTACTATGTGTATATACAGATATATTTATGTGTTAATATGTGTATATACAGATATATTTATGTGTTAATATGTGTATATACAGATATATTTATGTGTTACTATGTGTATATACAGATATATTTATGTGTTACTATGTGTATATACATATATATGTATTTGTTAATGTGTATATACAGATATATTTATGTGTTACTATGTGTATACACAGATATATTTATGTGTTAATATGTGTATATACAGATATATTTATGTGTTAATGTGTATATACAGATATATTTATGTGTTAATATGTGTATATACAGATATATTTATGTGTTACTATGTGTATACACAGATATATTTATGTGTTAATATGTGTATATACAGATATATTTATGTGTTAATGTGTATATACAGATATATTTATGTGTTAATATGATTATATACATATATATTTATGTGTTACTATGTGTATATACATATATATTTATGTTTTACTATGTGTATATACAGATATATTTATGTGTTAATATGTGTATATACAGATATATTTATGTGTTATTATGTGTATATACTGATATATTTATGTGTTACTATGTGTATATACATATATATTTATGTGTTACTATGTGTATATACAGATATATTTATGTGTTAATATGTGTATATACATATATATTTATGTGTTACTATGTGTATATACAGATATATTTATCTGAAAATTCCCAAAAGGGGAGGAGATATAGATAAACGTTTGCAAAAAGGGAGATGTTCTGGATACTGTGATTCAGAACTAGATTTCCAGAGGGTCTGAATTCCAGATACAATATAATAAATTATTTGGAATAAGATAACTCCATTTACAATATTCACAATATTTATATTGTTTGTAATGTTTACAATATTTATAATATTTTTGATATTTATAATGTTTGTGATATTTAAAATATTGTATATATTTTGATAACAACCATTTATCACAATCACACCAACAGCATATAAGGTATACTCAAGTTATATTCACTGTCATGAATAATCATTACTACTTCTCCTAGAGCTTTTCAGCTAAAATGTAAATATAACTATAGGTTGGTAAGGGTTTTATCGAAATTGGTCCTTGATATATAGGGCCACAATTAAGTACAATAATATCCTAAAAAAAAAAACACTCAACACTTAAATGTTATACATCACTTAATTTGTCTTTTTAAATATACCCCAAGTATCAAGGATATAAGGGAGAAAATAAAAAGAAATAAAAAGAAACAATAAATTTGTCACAGTACTTTTAAATACCAAAATGGAACTTGAATAGGAAGCCATTGACTACACAATGGGTTAAACCCTAATGTTAAGTATACACAAAGGAGTCAGTGACCACACAAATAGTTAATCCCCAGTGTTAAGTAACCCTTAGGTGCTTCTAATTAGAGGGAGGGACAAGCGCCTTTTTCATCCTATCAGTAAAATTTTAGTGGTTCTTAAAGGTAAGGAGGGTACACACACATCAGGCTATGATTACGGCAATCTGCCGAAACGCGTAAGCCGGTGTGCTGTGCTTTCCTTTCTACAAATGTGGCAGGCTGTCACAAATCTTTAAAGTTCATTTTTTAAAATTTTTGGAAATAAAAGATTGGTTTTATACATACGGAGTGTGGAACTGAAATTTTCCTTCTTGATTAATATGTGTATATACATATATATTTATGTGTTAATATGTGTATAAGATACCATAGGGAAAATTGGACAGTGTAAGTGGGCAGTAAATAATAGTCAAAGCTGACACCTTTTGGATCCACTAATTTCTCCTCAGCCAAAAGCAATGGGAAATGTTTGCGAACAATGTCGCATATCAATGGATATTGGACACTATGAGTGGTGACAAAAGTAACCCCCTGCCTTCTTTTACTGTTTACACCTAGGTAGTTATATTATAGGGTATAATAGAATAGAATAAGCCATGGGCAGTTTACTCCCCAGCATGTAAGTTCTGGCATAGATTAATAATCTTGCCATCTTTCAAACTATTATCTATTCTTATCTTACCCAGTATCAGGCAGGTGTCAGCTTTGACTATTATTTACTGCCCACTTACACTGTCCAATTTTCCCTATGGTATCTTGTTCCCATAATGACTAATATATCTTAGTCTTGTCCAACTAGGATTTTCTCTTATATGGGTTTGTTCACAATTGCAGGCTTGGTGTTTAGCTTACATCTAGTTCAGTGGAACGTATCTACTAATTATCTGCATTTTACACATGACACGTTTATAGGTGAGATCTAGGCACACATATGCAGTCCCGGATCTAATCACTTAGTAGTATTCCGCTTAAAGTTTAAAGTTTAAAGTTTTTTGTCCACTTATGTATTTACTATTGCCATTTTTCTACTATCGACATTATATCCTTTCAGTATGCTAATTAGTGTGACCAGTACAGGCAGTCAGTTACTATTCAGGTGTGCCCAGGTTTAGTTTGAGGGCGTTTTTGTATTTTTTAACCTATCACATTTGTTTGAAGTGTTTTTAAACAGGTGTGGGGCTCAGCACTACAGGCTATGACTACGGATCATTTCCGAAACATGTAAGCCAGTTAGTGCTGCGCCCTCAGCACCTTCCACATCGTCTTTGCTGTGAATTTCCATGTTTGATTTTATTTGAACCAAGAATAAAGGATTTATTTTATGCTACTGGGACTTCCTTTCTTTGATCTTTTCACTTTCCAGTACACCGGTAGCATTGGCTGAGTATGGGACATTGATCATATGTTTGGAGCAAGTATGATGACCATCTGTGTTTAGCCTTATTCTTACGATCCTGATGACCGCTGTTTTCTACACTAAGTCTCACCGTGTTACGGAGCGGAGCAGGGGGGGAGGAGCAACTCACACAATACAAGGAATACAAGGAATACAAGGAAGTACTGCGGCTGGGATAAGTTGAGGCGGTAGAGGTACACCGCTTCGTCCCGGCGCCTTCCGGTGAATTTGCCTTGTTCCTGATTGGAGCCTTACCTGCACGGAGTGTGGCGGATGTGAAGCGGCTGAGTTCTGCCATAAGTACCCCCAATCCGCACGACACGGGTGAGTGAAGGTTAACGTAAACGTTTTATTTGGTTTGCCTAAGAGTGCCGGTTACCTGCTACAAGCATTGCAATTGTTTATTACACACAGTATTATTAGCCTGTTCAGAGCAATTACCTGGGGCAGCTCGCGACCAATAGACATTTCTCATCTTTCTGTTTTCACATATTGGCAACACATTTGGTGCACATACTTTGATTTTTTTGGAAACAGTTTTTAGTCTGAACGGCTGGCACAATAATAAGAGTTTCTCTTTATTTATTAGTTAATATGTGTATATACATATATATTTATGTGTTACTATATGTATATACATATATATTTATGTGTTACTATATGTATATACAGATATATTTATGTGTTAATATGTGTATATACAGATATATTTATGTGTTAGTATGTGTATATACAGATATATTTATGTGTTACTATGTGTATATACAGATATATTTATGTGTTACTATGTGTATATACATATATATTTATGTGTTAATATGTGTATATACATATATATTTATGTGTTAGTATGTGTATATACATATATATTTAGGTGTTACTATGTGTATATACAGATATATTTAGGTGTTACAATGTGTATATACAGATATATTTATGTGTTACTATGTGTATATACAGATATATTTATGTGTTACTATGTGTATATACAGATATATTTATGTGTTACTATGTGTATATACAGATATATTTATGTGTTACTATGTGTATATACAGATATTTTTATGTGTTAATAAGTGTATATACAGATATATTTATGTGTTAATAAGTGTATATACAGATATATTTATGTGTTACTATGTGTATATACATATATATGTATGTGTTACTATGTGTATATACATATATATTTATGTGTTAGTATGTATATATACATATATATTTAGGTGTTAGTATGTGTATATACAGATATATTTAGGTGTTAGTATGTGTATATACAGATATATTTAGGTGTTAGTATGTGTATATACAGATATATTTAGGTGTTAGTATGTGTATATACAGATATATTTAGGTGTTACTATGTGTATATACAGATATATTTACAGGGAGTGCAGAATTATTAGGCAAATTAGTATTTTGACCACATCATCCTCTTTATGCATGTTGTCTTACTCCAAGCTGTATAGGCTCGAAAGCCTGCTACCAATTAAGCATATTAGGTGATGTGCATCTCTGTAATGAGAAGGGGTGTGGTCTAATGACATCAACACCCTATATCAGGTGTGCATAATTATTAGGCAACTTCCTTTCCTTTGGCAAAATGGGTCAAAAGAAGGACTTGACAGGCTCAGAAAAGTCAAAAATAGTGAGATATCTTGCAGAGGGATGCAGCACTCTTAAAATTGCAAAGCTTCTGAAGCGTGATCATCGAACAATCAAGAGTTTCATTCAAAATAGTCAACAGGGTCGCAAGAAGCGTGTGGAAAAACCAAGGCGCAAAATAACTGCCCATGAACTGAGAAAAGTCAAGCGTGCAGCTGCCAAGATGCCACTTGCCACCAGTTTGGCTATATTTCAGAGCTGCAACATCACTGGAGTGCCCAAAAGCACAAGGTGTGCAATACTCAGAGACATGGCCAAGGTAAGAAAGGCTGAAAGACGACCACCACTGAACAAGACACACAAGCTGAAATGTCAAGACTGGGCCAAGAAATATCTCAAGACTGATTTTTCTAAGGTTTTATGGACTGATGAAATGAGAGCGAGTCTTGATGGGCCAGATGGATGGGCCCGTGGCTGGATTGGTAAAGGGCAGAGAGCTCCAGTCCGACTCAGACGCCAGCAAGGTGGAGGTGGAGTACTGGTTTGGGCTGGTATCATCAAAGATGAGCTTGTGGGGCCTTTTCGGGTTGAGGATGGAGTCAAGCTCAACTCCCAGTCCTACTGCCAGTTTCTGGAAGACACCTTCTTCAAGCAGTGGTACAGGAAGAAGTCTGCATCCTTCAAGAAAAACATGATTTTCATGCAGGACAATGCTCCATCACACGCGTCCAAGTACTCCACAGCGTGGCTGGCAAGAAAGGGTATAAAAGAAGAAAATCTAATGACATGGCCTCCTTGTTCACCTGATCTGAACCCCATTGAGAACCTGTGGTCCATCATCAAATGTGAGATTTACAAGGAGGGAAAAACAGAATTTATGCTTACCTGATAAATTACTTTCTCCAACGGTGTGTCCGGTCCACGGCGTCATCCTTACTTGTGGGATATTCTCTTCCCCAACAGGAAATGGCAAAGAGTCCCAGCAAAGCTGGTCACATGATCCCTCCTAGGCTCCGCCCACCCCAGTCATTCGACCGACGGACAGGAGGAAATATATATAGGAGAAACCATATGATACCGTGGTGACTGTAGTTAGAGAAAATAATTCATCAGACCTGATTAAAAAACCAGGGCGGGCCGTGGACCGGACACACCGTTGGAGAAAGTAATTTATCAGGTAAGCATAAATTCTGTTTTCTCCAACATTGGTGTGTCCGGTCCACGGCGTCATCCTTACTTGTGGGAACCAATACCAAAGCTTTAGGACACGGATGAAGGGAGGGAGCAAATCAGGTCACCTAAATGGAAGGCACCACGGCTTGCAAAACCTTTCTCCCAAAAATAGCCTCCGAAGAAGCAAAAATATCAAATTTGTAAAATTTGGCAAAAGTGTGCAGTGAAGACCAAGTCGCTGCCTTACATATCTGGTCAACAGAAGCCTCGTTCTTGAAGGCCCATGTGGAAGCCACAGCCCTAGTGGAGTGAGCTGTGATTCTTTCAGGAGGCTGCCGTCCGGTAGTCTCATAAGCCAATCGGATAATGCTTTTAAGCCAAAAGGAAAGAGAGGTAGAAGTCGCTTTTTGACCTCTCCTTTTACCAGAATAAACAACAAACAAGGAAGATGTTTGTCTGAAATCTTTAGTAGCCTCTAAATAGAATATTAGAGCACGGACTACGTCCAAATTGTGTATCAAACGTTCCTTCTTTGAAACTGGATTCGGACACAAAGAAGGTACAACTATCTCCTGGTTAATATTTTTGTTGGAAACAACTTTCGGAAGAAAACCAGGCTTAGTACGCAAAACCACCTTATCTGCATGGAACACCAGATAGGGCGGAGAACACTGCAGAGCAGATAACTCTGAAACTCTTCTAGCAGAAGAAATTGCAACCAAAAACAAAACTTTCCAAGATAGTAACTTAATATCTACGGAATGTAAGGGTTCAAACGGAACCCCTTGAAGAACTGAAAGAACTAGATTTAGACTCCAGGGAGGAGTCAAAGGTCTGTAAACAGGCTTGATCCTAACCAGAGCCTGAACAAATGCTTGAACATCTGGCACGGCTGCCAGTCTTTTGTGAAGTAAAACAGATAAAGCAGAGATCTGTCCCTTCAGAGAACTTGCAGATAATCCTTTCTCCAAACCTTCTTGTAGAAAGGATAGAATCTTAGGAATTTTTATCTTGTTCCATGGGAATCCTTTAGATTCACACCAACAGATATATTTTTTTCCATATTTTATGGTAAATTTTTCTAGTTACAGGCTTTCTAGCCTGAATCAGAGTATCTATTACAGAATCTGAAAACCCACGCTT
>NC_069505.1:485616506-485654268 GCF_027579735.1 Bombina bombina | reverse complement strand
CATATACACACCTACAGTGTGTGTGTGTATATGTATATATATATATATATATATACACACACACACACACCGATCATCAAAAAGATTATGACTGACTAAAGGCTCAGATGATAGTTAGCATTTTTAGCAATAAAGTATTTTTTAATAAAGTTATGTACATGTTTTGTTTTTTAGACATAATGCTATTGCACACTTAAAGGGACATGATACCCAAATGTTTAAACACTTGAAAGTGATGCAGCATATCTGTAAAAGGCTTGACTAGAAAATATCACCTGAACATCTCTATGTAAAAAAGAAAATTATTTTACCTTAAAATGTCCTAAGTATTCAAACTAATATCAAGTCTACAGGTAAAGCGCCCAAGGTGAATATAGGGAGGAGTGGACCTTGCTGTCACTAAAGATTAACCCCTTCCAAGTAAATCTGAGTGAAAAACTAAGTTCAAAAGTAAGTGACAGCGCTAACACACACAGGTTTATATGTATTTAAAATACCACAAATATTGGTGTCGTAGTGAATTTATATATATATATATATATATATATAAGGTGAGTATATTGATAGTAAAATGAGAATACAGAAATAAAAATAAACCTAGCATACTATTTAATGAGTATCGCTTTAAAACACACAAGGGCATCTCCCTTAAAAAAAACAATATTATTATTATTATCAGGTATTTGTAGAGCGCCAACAGATTCCGCAGCGCTGTAAACATAGTCGGTGTACAGGATAACTTTTGTAGGGGTCAAGTGGGTAGAGGGCCCTGCCAAGAGTTTCATTGTTGTAGTCTGCTCTTATGAAGTGATCTGTAAACAGCTGGGCCCATAGGCTTACAATCTAAGGGGTTCAAGGGGAAAGCAATGGCGTTAGGAAAGGTTAGTGTTGATTGTATGCATCCCTGAATAGTAGAGTTTTTAGGGAGTGCTTGAAGCTGTTAAAACTAGGGGAGAGTCTTATGGAGCGAGGCAGAGAATTCCACAAGATGGGGGCCAGTCTGGAGAAGTCCTGTAAACGTGAATGTGAGGAAGTAGGATGAGAGGAGGAGATCCTGAGCTGATCAAAGGGGACGGGAGGGAGAGTATCTAGAGACAAGTTCTGAGATGTAAGGGGGAGCAGTGCAGTTGAGAGTTTTATATGTCAGGGTGAGGATGTTATGTTTAATCCTAGAGGCAAGAGGAAGCCAGTGAAGGGATTGGCAGAGAGGTGCAGCAGATGAAGAGCGACGAGTAAGGAAGATGAGCCTGGCAGAGGCATTCATAATGAATTGTAAAGGAGCTATGCGGCAGCTAGGTAGACCAGAGAGGACGGAATTGCAGTAGTCGAGGCGGGAAAGGATGAGAGAGTGGATTAAAATCTTGGTTGTATCTTGTGTAAGTAAATGTCTAATTTTAGCAATGTTTTTAAGGTGGAAGCGGCAGGCTTTAGCCAAGGACTGGATGTGAGGAGTGAAGGAAAGATCTGAGTCAAGTGTGACCCCAAGACATCGGGCATGCGGGGTAGGGGTAATGATGGAATTATCAAAAGTTATAGAAATTTTGGGGGTGGAGACATTGGAAGAAGGGGGAAAAATAAGGAGTTCAGTTTTGGAGAGATTTAGCTTAAGGTAGTGAGAGGACATCCAAGATGAGATGTAAGAAAGACAGTTAGTGACACGGGTTAGTAAGGAAGGAGGTAGGTTTGTCAAAAAAAAGAGAATTTGGCAAAAAGTTGCATCTAGATAGCACTTCACACTCCCTTTGACTTATAATGAATATAACATCTTTATCTGGAGATGTGATAAGGTGATGGGTTAAAATTTAACATTTCTAAAAATTAACATAATCTACCTCTCTACACCAGACCTACCTCCTTCCTTTTTCTAGAACAAACCTGAATGCCCATATTTACCCCATGAATACAGTGTGGTCTGTGATGTGTGCTGTTGGTTGGGATATACACTACTATCTAAACTATGTTAATGTTGGATTGTGTAAGATATGGTACTGGTGTTGTGTGGTACATTAGCTCTTTGTCTGAAAAACGTGACTACTTGTGTTGTCCTGTGAATCCTGTGCAGTTCAGTGTATGTGCTCATTTACTGTAATATATATATCTTACACAATCCAGCATTAACATAGTTTAGATAGTAGTTTATATCCCAACCAACAGCACACATCACAGACCACACTGTATTCACGGGGTAAATATGGGCATTCAGGTTCTAAGATCAAGAACTGATGCTCCTGACAATTACATCATCATATATTTTTCACTATTAAATCAGTACAGTCAATCTAAGCTTGGACTTAAATTCCTTACATCGTATATCTGTGTCAAAATTTTATTCCCAATTGTTAGTATGAAAAGTGTAAAACAATAGCCAAAAATACATCATTATAAATGGCACTTCAGTATCCTGTATGAATTGTGAAATAGCAATACAACGTTTAATCTTTTGGAATTTTATTACATGCATACAATTTGAATGAAGATGTCCAACACTAACAGTGAAATTTGACGCTCCAAACCAACAATTATCAGTTGTTTATACACACATATATACAGACTTCTCACTTCCAATCGATGAATCGGAATTTATATTCATTAATATGCTAAACGTGAGATAAATACAAAACCTGGGAATATTTGACAAGATTAAAGTGAATCTTTGACAACCAAGAAACAAACGGATACAAACTGTAGGGAATATTAGAACTAGAGTATATATCCCAACTAATTTATACAGTGTAAGCCAATTGAATACAATGACTCGCTTGTCATTTTAGACTGTTTCCATCTGTAAGAAAATGTCCCCCTTTTTTAAGGATGTTTTGGGTATAGGCTGTTTCCATCTTTAAGATAGTGTCTTATTTATGAATATATTTATTCTGTAAATGCAAACTTGATAACCAAAGTACAGCCTAAATTACATCTGGTTTTTCAAATCAATAGGCACAATCCAAGTGGGTAATAATACCCCTATGCGAATCCTCTTTCAGGTAACCTATACAATGCAACACTGTATCGCCGTTTGATAATAGGATGGCTCTGATTGGCTCCAGATTGAATGTGGAGGTGGAGCTAAGGTGATAAACACCCGTGGACGCGGGCGCGCGTCACCTTAAAGAAAAGCCGCCACTTAGACGGCGAAACATGTCAGGGGAGGGTGTTGAACTCCACAAACAGCAGTGAACAGTGTAAACTGTGAACCGGATATATTTACTTTTTGTATCAGAGTGAACAACAGTTGTGGGAACTCTGTAATAATTTGATACATTTTATTGGATACGTTAATGTATCTATACTACTTGTATGTTAATAATTACTGAACCAGCCATAACAACCAGTTATATTTACAACAAATTAGTGGGTATACCAAGCTGTAAAATCATTACTGCAGCAGCACAGATGTATTCTCGAGCCAAGCTCTTGCAATATAGTTTATAGATCTAATTCAGAGTATGATTATAATTTGAAGGGCAAGTCAAATCCTGGTAAACATACTGTAAAACCCATTCACAAAGCAACAGCTATACCTGATACAGTAACAACACAAATAGCTGATAAGCAATTCCAGCCTCAACTTTATTCTTTATTAGATACATCAAAGTAATATTTAAGTGGTTAAAAAAACAAAATTTATGCTTACCTGATAAATTTATTTCTCTTGTGGTGTATCCAGTCCACGGATTCATCCATTACTTGTGGGATATTCTCCTTCCCAACAGGAAGCTGCAAGAGGATCACCCACAGCAGAGCTGTCTATATAGCTCCTCCCCTAACTGCCACCTCCCAGTCATTCGACCGAAGACAAGCAAGAGAAAGGAGAAACTATAGGGTGCAGTGGTGACTGTAGTTTAAAAATTAAAAAACACCTGCCTTAAAATGACAGGGCGGGGCCGTGGACTGGATACACCACAAGAGAAATAAATTTATCAGGTAAGCATAAATTTTGTTTTCTCTTGTAAGGTGTATCCAGTCCACGGATTCATCCATTACTTGTGGGATACCAATACCAAAGCTATAGGACACGGATGAAGGGAGGGACAAGGCAGGCGCTTAAACGGAAGGCACCACTGCCTGTAAGACCTTTCTCCCAAAAATAGCCTCCGAAGAAGCAAAAGTATCAAATTTGTAGAATTTAGAAAAAGTATGAAGCGAAGACCAAGTCGCCGCCTTACAAATCTGTTCAACAGAAGCCTCATTTTTAAAGGCCCATGTGGAAGCCACTGCTCTAGTGGAATGAGCTGCAATTCTTACAGGAGGCTGCTGGCCAGCAGTCTCATAAGCTAAGCGGATTATACTTCTTAACCAAAAAGAAAGAGAAGTTGCTGAAGCCTTTTGGCCTTTCCTCTGTCCAGAGTAGACAACAAACAATGCAGATGTTTGACGAAAATCTTTAGTAGCTTGTAAATAAAACTTTAAAGCACCAACCACATCAAGATTGTGTAATAGACGTTCCTTCTTTGAAGAAGGATTAGGACACAGTGACGGAACAACAATCTCTTGATTGATATTCTTATTGGATACCACCTTAGGAAGAAACCCAGGTTTGGTACGCAAAACTACCTTATCTGCATGGAAGATCAGATAAGGGGAATCACACTGTAAGGCAGATAACTCTGAAACTCTTCGAGCCGAAGAGATAGCTACCAAGAACAGAACTTTCCAAGATAAAAGCTTGATATCTATGGAATGCAGAGGTTCAAACGGAACCCCTTGAAGAACTTTAAGAACTAAATTTAAACTCCATGGTGGAGCAACAGGTTTAAACACAGGCTTGATTCTAACTAAAGCCTGACAAAAGACAATATCCTGGGAATCCTGACTTTACTCCATGAGTAACCCTTGGATTCACACCAATGAAGATATTTACACCATATCTTATGATAGATTTTCCTGGTGACAGGCTTTCGAGCCTGAATTAAGGTATCAATGACCGACTCAGAAAAACCACGTTTCTTTCATGTAATTAGCAAGAGTCCATGAGCTAGTGACGTATGGGATATACATTCCTACCAGGAGGGGCAAAGTTTCCCAAACCTCAAAATGCCTATAAATACACCCCTCACCACACCCACAATTCAGTTTTACAAACTTTGCCTCCGATGGAGGTGGTGAAGTAAGTTTGTGCTAGATTCTACGTTGATATGCGCTCCGCAGCAAGTTGGAGCCCGGTTTTCCTCTCAGCGTGCAGTGAATGTCAGAGGGATGTGAGGAGAGTATTGCCTATTTGAATGCAGTGATCTCCTTCTACGGGGTCTATTTCATAGGTTCTCTGTTATCGGTCGTAGAGATTCATCTCTTACCTCCCTTATCAGATCGACGATATACTCTTATATATACCATTACCTCTGCTGATTCTCGTTTCAGTACTGGTTTGGCTTTCTACAAACATGTAGATGAGTGTCCTGGGGTAAGTAAATCTTATTTTCTGTGACACTCTAAGCTATGGTTGGGCACTTTGTTTATAAAGTTCTAAATATATGTATTCAAACATTTATTTGCCTTGACTCAGAATGTTCAACTTTCCTTATTTTTCAGACAGTCAGTTTCATATTTGGGATAATGCATTTGATTTAATCATTTTTTTCTTACCTTCAAAAATTTGACTCTTTTTCCCTGTGGGCTGTTAGGCTCGCGGGGGCTGAAAATGCTTCATTTTATTGCGTCATTCTTGGCGCGGACTTTTTTGGCGCAAAAATTCTTTTCCGTTTCCGGCGTCATACGTGTCGCCGGAAGTTGCGTCATTTTTTGACGTTATTTTGCGCCAAAAATGTCGGCGTTCCTGATGTGGCGTCATTTTTGCCGCCAAAAGCATTTAGGCGCCAAATAATGTGGGCGTCTTATTTGGCGCTAAAAAATATGGGCGTCGCTTTTGTCTCCACATTATTTTTCATTGCTTCTGGTTGCTAGAAGCTTGTTCTTTGGCATTTTTTCCCATTCCTGAAACTGTCATTAAAGGAATTTGATCAATTTTGCTTTATATGTTGTTTTTTCTCTTACATGTTGCAAGATGTCTCACGTTGCATCTGAGTCAGAAGATACTACAGGAAAATCGCTGTCTAGTGCTGGATCTACCAAAGCTAAGTGCATCTGCTGTAAACTTTTGGTAGCTATTCCTCCAGCTGTTGTTTGTATTGATTGTCATGACAAACTTGTTAATGCAGATAATATTTCCTTTAGTAAAGTACCATTGCCTGTTGCAGTTCCTTCAACATCTAAGGTGCAGAATGTTCCTGATAACATAAGAGATTTTGTTTCTGAATCCATAAAGAAGGCTATGTCTGTTATTTCTCCTTCTAGTAAACGTAAAAAATCTTTTAAAACTTCTCTCCCTACAGATGAATTTTTAAATGAACATCATCATTCTGATTCTGATGACTCTTCTGGTTCAGAGGATTCTGTCTCAGAGGTTGATGCTGATAAATCTTCATATTTATTTAAAATGGAATTTATTCGTTCTTTACTTAAAGAAGTTCTAATTGCTTTAGAAATAGAGGATTCTGGTCCTCTTGATACTAATTCTAAACGTTTGGATAAGGTATTTAAATCTCCTGTGGTTATTCCAGAAGTTTTTCCTGTTCCTAATGCTATTTCTGCAGTAATTTCCAAAGAATGGGATAAATTGGGTAATTCATTTACTCCTTCTAAACGTTTTAAGCAATTATATCCTGTGCCGTCTGACAGATTAGAATTTTGGGACAAAATCCCTAAAGTTGATGGGGCTATTTCTACCCTTGCTAAACGTACTACTATTCCTACGTCAGATGGTACTTCGTTTAAGGATCCTTTAGATAGGAAAATTGAATCCTTTCTAAGAAAAGCTTATCTGTGTTCAGGTAATCTTCTTAGACCTGCTATATCTTTGGCTGATGTTGCTGCAGCTTCAACTTTTTGGTTGGAAACTTTAGCGCAACAAGTAACACATCATGATTCTCATGATATTATTATTCTTCTTCAGCATGCTAATAATTTTATCTGTGATGCCATCTTTGATATTATCAGAGTTGATGTCAGGTTTATGTCTCTAGCTATTTTAGCTAGAAGAGCTTTATGGCTTAAGACTTGGAATGCTGATATGGCTTCTAAATCAACTCTACTTTCCATTTCTTTCCAGGGTAACAAATTATTTGGTTCTCAGTTGGATTCTATTATTTCAACTGTTACTGGTGGGAAAGGAACTTTTTTACCACAGGATAAAAAATCTAAAGGTAAAAACAGGGCTAATAATCGTTTTCGTTCCTTTCGTTTCAACAAAGAACAAAAGTCTGATCCTTCATCCTCAGGAGCAGTTTCTGTTTGGAAACCATCTCCAATTTGGAATAAATCCAAGCCAGCCAGAAAGGCAAAGCCTGCTTCTAAGTCCACATGAAGGTGCGGCCCTCATTCCAGCTCAGCTGGTAGGGGGCAGGTTACGTTTTTTCAAAGAAATTTGGATCAATTCTGTTCACAATCTTTGGATTCAGAACATTGTTTCAGAAGGGTACAGAATTGGTTTCAAGATGAGACCTCCTGCAAAGAGATTTTTTCTTTCCCGTGTCCCAGTAAATCCAGTAAAAGCTCAAGCATTTCTGAATTGTGTTTCAGATCTAGAGTTGACTGGAGTAATTATGCCAGTTCCAGTTCAGGAACAGGGGATGGGGTTTTATTCAAATCTCTTCATTGTACCAAAGAAGGAGAATTCCTTCAGACCAGTTCTGGATCTAAAAATATTGAATCGTTATGTAAGGATACCAACGTTCAAGATGGTAACTGTAAGGACTATCTTGCCTTTTGTTCAGCAAGGGAATTATATGTCCACAATAGATTTACAGGATGCATATCTGCATATTCCGATTCATCCAGATCATTATCAGTTCCTGAGATTCTCTTTTCTGGACAAGCATTAGCAGTTTGTGGCTCTGCCGTTTGGCCTAGCTACAGCTCCAAGAATTTTTACAAAGGTTCTCGGTGCCCTTCTGTCTGTAATCAGAGAACAGGGTATTGTGGTATTTCCTTATTTGGACGATATCTTGGTACTTGCTCAGTCTTTACATTTAGCAGAATTTCATACGAATCGACGTGTTGTTTCTTCAAGATCATGGTTGGAGGATCAATTTACCAAAAAGTTCATTGATTCCTCAGACAAGGGTAACCTTTCTGGGTTTCCAGATAGATTCAGTGTCCATGACTCTGTCTTTAACAGACAAGAGACGTCTAAAACTGATTGCAGCTTGTCGAAACCTTCAGTCACAATCATTCCCTTCGGTAGCCTTATGCATGGAAATTCTAGGTCTTATGACTGCTGCATCGGACGCGATCCCCTTTGCTCGTTTTCACATGCGACCTCTTCAGCTTTGTATGCTGAATCAATGGTGCAAGGATTACACAAAGATATCTCAATTAATATCTTTAAAACCGATTGTTCGACACTCTCTAACGTGGTGGACAGATCACCATCGTTTAATTCAGGGGGCTTCTTTTGTGCTTCCGACCTGGACTGTAATTTCAACAGATGCAAGTCTCACAGGTTGGGGAGCTGTGTGGGGATCTCTGACGGCACAAGGAGTTTGGGAATCTCAGGAGGTGAGATTACCGATCAATATTTTGGAACTCCGTGCAATTTTCAGAGCTCTTCAGTTTTGGCCTCTTCTGAAGAGAGAATCGTTCATTTGTTTTCAGACAGACAATGTCACAACTGTGGCATACATCAATCATCAAGGAGGAACTCACAGTCCTCTGGCTATGAAAGAAGTATCTCGAATTTTGGTTTGGGCGGAATCCAGCTCCTGTCTAATCTCTGCGGTTCATATCCCAGGTGTAGACAATTGGGAAGCGGATTATCTCAGTCGCCAAACGTTGCATCCAGGCGAATGGTCTCTTCACCCAGAGGTATTTCTTCAGATTGTTCAAATGTGGGAACTTCCAGAAATAGATCTGATGGCTTCTCATCTAAACAAGAAACTTCCCAGGTATCTGTCCAGATCCCGGGATCCTCAGGCGGAAGCAGTGGATGCATTATCACTTCCTTGGAAGTATCATCCTGCCTATATCTTTCCGCCTCTAGTTCTTCTTCCAAGAGTAATCTCCAAGATTCTGAAGGAATGCTCGTTTGTTCTGCTGGTAGCTTTGGCATGGCCTCACAGGTTTTGGTATGCGGATCTTGTCCGGATGGCCTCTTGCCAACCGTGGACTCTTCCGTTAAGACCAGACCTTCTGTCACAAGGTCCTTTTTTCCATCAGGATCTGAAATCCTTAAATTTAAAGGTATGGAGATTGAACGCTTGATTCTTCGTCAAAGAGGTTTCTCTGACTCTGTGATTAATACTATGTTACAGGCTCGTAAATCTGTATCTAGAGAGATATATTATAGAGTCTGGAAGACTTATATTTCTTGGTGTATTTCTCATCATTTTTCTTGGCATTCTTTTAGAATACCGAGAATTTTACAGTTTCTTCAGGATGGTTTAGATAAAGGTTTGTCCGCAAGTTCCTTGAAAGGACAAATCTCTGCTCTTTCTGTTCTTTTTCACAGAAAGATTGCTATTCTTCCTGATATTCATTGTTTTGTACAAGCTTTGGTTCGTATAAAACCTGTCATTAAGTCAATTTCTCCTCCTTGGAGTTTGAATTTGGTTCTGGGGGCTCTTCAAGCTCCTCCGTTTGAACCTATGCATTCATTGGACATTAAATTACTTTCTTGGTAAGTTTTGTTCCTTTTGGCCATCTCTTCTGCCAGAAGAGTTTCTGAATTATCTGCTCTTTCTTGTGAGTCTCCTTTTCTGATTTTTCATCAGGATAAGGCGGTGTTGCGAACTTCTTTTGAATTTTTACCTAAAGTTGTGAATTCCAACAACATTAGTAGAGAAATTGTGGTTCCTTCATTATGTCCTAATCCTAAGAATTCTAAGGAGAAATTGTTGCATTCTTTGGATGTTGTTAGAGCTTTGAAATATTATGTTGAAGCTACTAAATCTTTCCGAAAGACTTCTAGTCTATTTGTTATCTTTTCCGGTTCTAGAAAAGGCCAGAAAGCTTCTGCCATTTCTTTGTCATCTTGGTTGAAATCTTTAATTCATCTTGCCTATGTTGAGTCGGGTAAAACTCCGCCTCAGAGAATTACAGCTCATTCTACTAGGTCAGTTTCTACTTCCTGGGCGTTTAGGAATGAAGCTTCGGTTGATCAGATTTGCAAAGCAGCAACTTGGTCCTCTTTGCATACTTTTACTAAATTCTACCATTTTGATGTATTTTCTTCTTCTGAAGCAGTTTTTGGTAGAAAAGTACTTCAGGCAGCGGTTTCAGTTTGAATCTTCTGCTTATGTTTTTCGTTAAACTTTATTTTGGGTGTGGATTATTTTCAGCAGGAATTGGCTGTCTTTATTTTATCCCTCCCTCTCTAGTGACTCTTGTGTGGAAAGATCCACATCTTGGGTAATCATTATCCCATACGTCACTAGCTCATGGACTCTTGCTAATTACATGAAAGAAAACATAATTTATGTAAGAACTTACCTGATAAATTCATTTCTTTCATATTAGCAAGAGTCCATGAGGCCCGCCCTTTTTTTGTGGTGGTTATGATTTTGTATAAAGCACAATTATTCCAATTCCTTATTTTATATGCTTTCGCACTTTTTTATCACCCCACTTCTTGGCTATTCGTTAAACTGAATTGTGGGTGTGGTGAGGGGTGTATTTATAGGCATTTTGAGGTTTGGGAAACTTTGCCCCTCCTGGTAGGAATGTATATCCCATACGTCACTAGCTCATGGACTCTTGCTAATATGAAAGAAATGAATTTATCAGGTAAGTTCTTACATAAATTATGTTTTTGACAAAATCAAGCATTCAATCTCCAAGCAGTCAGACGCAGAGAAATTAGATTTGGATGTTTGAAGGGACCTTGAAGTAGAAGGTCCTGCCTCAGCGGCAGAGTCCAAGGTGGAAAGAATGACATGTCCACCAGATCTGCGTTCCAAGTCCTGCGTGGCCACGCAGGAGCTATCAAAATCACCAAAGCTCTCTCCTGCTTGATCTTGGCAATCAGACAAGGGAGCAGAGGAAACGGTGGAAACACATAAGCCAGGTTGAAAGACCAAGGCGCTGCTAGAGCATCTATCAGCGCTGCCTTGGGATCCCTGGACCTGAACCCGTAACAAGGAAGCTTGGCGTTCTGACGAGATGCCATGAGATCCAGTTCTGGTTTGCCCCAAAGTTGAATCAACTGTGCAAACACCTCCGGATGGAGTTCCCACTCCCCCAGATGAAAAGTCTGTCAACTTAGAAAATCCGCCTCCCAGTTCTCTACTCCTGGGATATGGATAGCTGATAGATGGCAAGAGTGAACCTCTGCCCATAGAATTATTTTTGAAACCTCCAACATTGCTAGGGAACTCCTTGTTCCCCCTTGATGGTTGATGTAAGCTACAGTCGTGATGTTGTCCGACTGAAATCTGATGAAACTGACCGCAGCTAGCTGAGGCCAAGCCTGAAGAGCATTGAATATCGCTCTTAGTTCCAGAATGTTTATCGGAAGGAGTGTCTCCTCCTGAGTCCACAAGCCCTGAGCCTTCAGGGAGTTCCAGACTGCACCCCAGCCCAGAAGGCTGGCATCTGTCGTTACTATTGCCCAATCTGGCCTGTGGAAGGTCATACCCTTGGACAGATGAACCCGAGATAACCACCAGAGAAGAGAATCCCTGGTCTCTTGATCCAGATTTAATAGAGGGGACAAATCTGTGTAATCCCCATTCCACTGACTGAGCATGCAGAGTTGCAGCGGTCTGAGATGTAGGCGGGCAAACGGCACTATGTCCATTGCCGCTACCATTAAGCCGATTACTTCCATACACTGAGCCACTGAAGGGCGAGAAGTAGAATAAAGAACACGGCAGGAATTTAGAAGTTTTGACAACCTGGCCTCTGTCAGGTAAATCTTCATTTCTACAGAATCTATCAGAGTTCCTAGGAAGGAAACTCTTGTGAGAGGGGATAGAGAACTTTTTTCTTCGTTCACTTTCCACCATGCGACCTCAGAAATGCCAGAACAATGTCCGTGTGAGACCTGGCAACTTGAAAAGTCGACGCCTGTATCAGAATGTCGTCTGAGTAAGGGGCTACTGCTATAGCCCGCGGCCTTAGGACCGCTAGAAGGGACCCTAGAACCTTTGTAAAGATTCTTGGTGCCGTGGCCAACCCGAAGGGAAGAGCCACAAACTGGTAGTGCCTGTATTGACCCTCCTGGATCATAGGAAGGATGGTTCGAATAGTCTCCATCTTGAAGGATGGGACTCTGAGAAATTTGTTTAAGTTCTTGAGATCTAAGATTGGTCTGAATGTTCCCTCTTTCTTGGGAACAACAAACAGATTTGAATAAAATCCCTGTCCCTGTTCCTCCTGCGGAACTGGGTAGATCACTCCCATAACTAGGAGGTCTTGAACACAATGTAAGAATGCTTCTCTCTTTATCTGGTTTGCAGATAAAAGTGAGAGATGAAATCTCCCTTTTGGGGGAGAGGTTTTGAATTCCGGAAGATAACCCTTGGACACAATTTCCAATGCCCAGGGATCCTGGACATCTCTTGCCCAAGCCTGGGCGAAGAGAGAGAGTCTGCCCCCTACTAGATCAGTTTCCGTATCGGGGGCTGCTCCTTCATGCTGTCTTAGAGGCAGCAGCAGGCTTCTTGGCCTGTTTCCCCTTGTTCCAAGCCTGGTTAGGTCTCCAGACCGGCTTAGACTGGGCAAAAGTTCCCTCTTGTTTTGTGTTAGAGGAAGTTGAAGCTGCGCCACTCTTGAAGTTTTGAAAGGGCCGAAAACTAGACAGTTTGGTCCTTAATTTGTTGGACCTGTCTTGAGGAAGGGCGTGACCTTTTCCTCCAGTGATGTCAGAAATGATCTCCTTCAGTCCAGGCCCGAATAGGATCTGTCCTTTGAATGGAATGTTGAGAAGTTTAGACTTTGAAGTCACGTCAGCTAACCAGGATTTAAGCCATAGCGCCCTACGCGCCTGAATAGCAAAACCTGAATTTTTAGCCGTTAGCTTGGTTAAATGAACAACGGCGTCAGAAACAAATGAATTGGCTAGCTTAAGGGCCCTAAGCTTGTCAATAATATCTTCCAACGGGGTTTCAACCTGTAGAGCCTCCTCTAGGGACTCAAACCAGAAAGCCGCGGCAGCAGTGACTGGGGCAATGCATGCAAGAGGCTGGAGAATAAAACCTTGTTGAATAAAAATTTTCTTAAGGTAACCCTCTAATTTTTTTATCCATTGGATCTAGAAAAGCACAACTGTCCTCGGCAGGGATAGTGGTACGCTTAGCTAGAGTAGAAACTGCTCCTTCCACCTTAGGGACCGTCTGCCATAAGTCCCGTGTAGCGGTGTCTATAGGAAACATCTTTTTAAAAACAGGAGGGGGAGAGAATGGTACACCTGGTCTATCCCATTCCTTAGTAATAATTTCAGAAAACCTCTTAGGGATTGGAAAAACATCAGTGTAAGTAGGTACTGCATAGTATTTATCCCATCTACTGCATAGTATTTATCCCATCTACATAATTTCTCTGGGACTACAATAATGTCACAGTCGTCCAGAGTTGCTAAAACCTCCCTGAGCAATACGCGGAGGTGTTCAAGCTTAAATTTAAATGTAGACATATCAGAATCAGATTGAAGTATCTTCCCTGAATCAGAAAAATCACCCACAGATTGAAGCTCCCCTGCTTCAGCTTCATTATATTGTGAGGGTGTATCAGAGATAGCTACTAAAGCGTCAGAGAGCTCTGTATTTATTCTAGTCCCAGAGCTGTCTCGCTTTCCTTGCAATCCTGGCAGTTTAAATAATACCTCTGTAAGGGTATGATTCATAACTGCCGCCATGTCTTGCAAGGTATACGCAATGGGCGCACTAGATGTACTTGGCGTCCCCTGAGCGGGATTTATAGGATCTGACACGTGGGGAGAGTTAGACGGCATAACTTCCTCCTTGTCAATTTCTTCTGGTGATAAATTTTTTAAAGCCAGAATATGGTCTTTGTAATCTATAGTAAAATCAGTGCATTTGGTACACATTCTAAGAGGGGGTTCCACAATGGCTTCTAAACATAATGAACAATGAGTTTCCTCTATGTCAGACATTTTTAAACAGACTAGTAATGAGACCAGCAAGCTTGGAAAACACTTTAATAACTGTGAACAAGCAAAAAATAAAAACGGTACTGTGCCTTTAAGAGAAAAAAACAATCACAGAAACTGCTAAAACAGTGAAAAAAGCAGTAAATCTTACGAAATTTTTACAGTGTGTATAATAGGCTGAAAGAGCATTGCACCCACTTGCAAATGGATGATTAACCCCTTGGTTTCAAAACCGGATCAAAAAAACGATATAAACGTTGTGAGTGTTTCTGTGGGTGTCTGTGTTTATGTCTTTGTGCTTTGGTTTGTGTCTCTATGAGTGTGTATGTATTTTTTTCTGTGGGTCTCTGTGTGGGTGGGTGTGTATATATTTGTGCATTTTATGTGGATGTCTGTGAGGGTGTGTGCATATGTCTTTGAGCTTTTTCTATGGGTATCTCTGTGAGGGTGTGTGTATGTTTGTCTTTGTGTATTTTCTCTGGATGCCTCTGTGAGTGTGGGTGTGTATGTTTGTGTTTTCTGTGGATGTCTCTGTGAGGATGTGTGTATGTATGTCTGTGTTTTCTGTGGATGTCTCTGTGAGGGTGTGTGTTTTCTGTGGGTGTCTCTGTGAGGGTGTGTGTATGTCTGTGTGTTTTCTGTGGATGTCTCAGTGAGGGTGTGTGTATGTATGTCTTTCTGTGTTTTCTGTGGGTGTCTCTGTGTGGGTGTATGTATTTGTGTGTTTTCTGAGGCTGTCTCTGTCGGTGTTTCCTTGGGTGTATGTGCAAGTTTGAGTTTGTGTGTGTGTCCATTGTCTGTTCCTTTTTAGGACATTTTGACCTTACTACTGATTATTCACATCTTTCTACAGACTTTGAGACTAACAAGACCTTTCCGGAAGTCACCAATCCACCATTTAACCTTTAAATTATTGTTTAGACAGTTCAGGGCCCTTCCTTTCAGCCACTGCATGCTGTTGTCATCATTTAGTTGGCATCTTCCTTGACAAAAAGATAATCAGAACTCCATATTTTGTTTTCTAAATCTCCTTTTTTTTTTGTTACAAAACTGTAGTTTACCTCATTACTTGTCAGGTCAATGTAAACAAGTGCTGAGTGTCTGTTTGGGTGTCTGTGTCTGAGTCTGAGTGTGTTTCTTTGCGTGTCTGCTAGAGTGTCTATATGTGTGAGTGTGTGCGTGTGTTTCAGTGTATGAGTGTGTCTGTGTGATTGTATGTTACTACCTTTACAACATTTCCAAGTTTAAATAGACACTTAAAGGACCAGTAAACACTGTAGATTTGCATAATGAACAAATGCAAGATAACAAGACAATACAATAGCATTTACTCTGAATTTCAAATGAGTAGTAGATTATTTTCTAACAAATTTAAAACGTATGTATATTTCCACTCCCCCTGTACCATGTGATAGCAATCAGCCAATCACAAATGCATATACGTATAGTCTGTGAGTTATTGCACATGCTCAGTAGGAGCTGGTGACTCAAAAAGTGTAAATATAAAAGACTGTACCGATTTTTTTTTAATGGATGTAAATTGGAAAGTTATTTAAAGTTACATGCTGTATCTGAATCATGAAAATTGAATAAAACCTGAGTGTCCTATTAAGAATAAAGTGCATATACGTTTTAGTCACTTGGTCAAAAATTGCACAAGTCAAGGGAGGGTGGGCCCTGATCAATGGTTGTCAGGGGCCCCAAAACTTATAGTGGCAGCCCTGACAGTATAGTGTAAATATAACTTTTATATGCACTGGGAAACAAAAAAAATTAGTGTGACTCACTTTATTGCTATATTCGCTTTATTGCGGAGGTCTGGAACCGAACCCACAATATCTCCGAGGTATGCCTGTATATATATGTGTGTGTGTATATATATATATATTATTAGGCAAGTTGAATTTTTGAGGATTAATTTTATTATTGAACAACAACCATGTTCTCAATGAACCCAAAAAACTCATTAATATCAAAGCTGAATAGTTTTGGAAGTAGTTTTTAGTTTGTTTTTAGTTATTGTTATTTTAGGGGGATATCTGTGTGTGCAGGTGACTATTACTGTGCATAATTATTAGGCAACTTAACAAAAAACAAATATATACCCATTTCAATTATTTATTTTTACCAGTGAAACCAATATAACATCTCAACATTCACAAATATACATTTCTGACATTCAAAAACAAAACAAAAACAAATCAGTGACCAATATAGCCACCTTTCTTTGCAAGGACACTCAAAAGCCTGCCATCCATGGATTCTGTCAGTGTTTTGATCTGTTCACCATCAACATTGCTTGCAGCAGCAACCACAGCCTCCCAGACACTGTTCAGAGAGGTGTACTGTTTTCCCTCCTTGTAAATCTCCCATTTGATGATGGACCACAGGTTCTCAATGGGGTTCAGATCAGATGAACAAGGAGGCCATGTCATTAGATTTTCTTCTTTTATACCCTTTCTTGCCAGCCACGCTGTGGAGTACTTGGACACGTGTGATGGAGCATTGTCCTGCATGAAAATCATGTTTTTCTTGAAGGATGCAGACTTCTTCCTGTACCACTGCTTGAAGAAGGTGTCTTCCAGAAACTGGCAGTAGGACTGGGAGTTGAGCTTGACTCCATCCTCAACCCGAAAAGGACCCACAAGCTCATCTTTGATGATACCAGCCCAAACCAGTACTCCACCTCCACCTTGCTGGCGTCTGAGTCGGACTGGAGCTCTCTGCCCTTTACCAATCCAGCCACGGGCCCATCCATCTGGCCAATCAAGACTCACTCTCATTTCATCAGTCCATAAAACCTTATAATAATCAGTCTTGAGATATTTCTTGGCCCAGTCTTGACGTTTCAGCTTGTGTGTCTTGTTCAGTGGTGGTCGTCTTTCAGCCTTTCTTACCTTGGCCATGTCTCTGAGTATTGCACACCTTGTGCTTTTGGGCACTCCAGTGATGTTGCAGCTCTGAAATATGGCCAAACTGGTGGCAAGTGGCATCTTGGCAGCTGCACGCTTGACTTTTCTCAGTTCATGGGCAGTTATTTTGCGCCTTGGTTTTTCCACACGCTTCTTGCGACCCTGTTGACTATTTTGAATGAAACGCTTGATTGTTCGATGATCACGCTTCAGAAGCTTTGCAATTTTAAGAGTGCTGCATCCCTCTGCAAGATATCTCACTATTTTTGACTTTTCTGAGCCTGTCAAGTCCTTCTTTTGACCCATTTTGCCAAAGGAAAGGAAGTTGCCTAATAATTATGCACACCTGATATAGGGTGTTGATGTCATTAGACCACACCCCTTCTCATTACAGAGATGCACATCACCTAATATGCTTAATTGGTAGTAGGCTTTCGAGCCTATACAGCTTGGAGTAAGACAACATGCATAAAGAGGATGATGTGGTCAAAATACTCATTTGCCTAATAATTCTGCACTCCCTGTATATGTATATATATATATATATATACACACATATATATATATATATAAGTACAGAAAGAGAAAAAGCCGGATGCGGTCTTAAATTAAAACGTCCAATTTATTGGTCAATGTTAAAAATAATTGACAGTACTCAAACGAAAAAGTCTAACATGTTTCGGCACACGGCCTTACTCATAGACATAATTTTCTTAGTGAAAACCGCCAGTATTTAAAAGCAGTAGTGAGTATCTATTGGTTGTCATTAATTGCTAACAAGTAACAAGTGGTAATATACTTAGACAATGAGAGAACCTAACTAACAATGCTGTTGAATAAACAAATGATTGCTACAAAGGTATATAGAATTAACATAAATGGGTGGCATGTAAATCCCAGCCAATATTAATATTAAATAAATAAATGAATATACCATATGTGTAGCGGCTGGTTTAAATTCAATTAAATCAACAAATAAATAAATAAGTAAATGAATCTATACAGACAGATTACAATATTACACAGGTAAACCAAGTGAGGCTTGTTTTGGTTTACTATAGCGATTTAGAGGTTCACACACTTGTGATCATATATGCAATGTTGTTGCATAAGCCTAGAATAATTTTAAATAACTACTGTTATATATAACCAGTTGAAAACGGCCTCTGTTTTATACAATTCATATATCTAGTAATCTTAGACTTAAATGTATTTGTGTTTGTTATTAATAATAGTGATAATAATAATTGGGCACAAAAAAGCCTATGATGTTATAGGAATTGTACTATAAAAGCACAAGTTATCCTATTTGTGGTGAAGACAAATGCAGGAGAAGTTTAGTAATTTGAGACTTGGTATATATCATTAGTTTTAAATTTTAAACGATTTAATACTAAAGAGACCTTTCTTAGTTTGGAAAATATGTTGTAACATCACGGGTCCTCCTGTTGATGTAAACACCAACAAACACAAGGAAAAAATACAAACAGAGTAATCAACCAGTATGTCAATTATTGTTAATGGTTAAAGAAATTATTCTGGGTTTGGATTTGAATTACTTAATTGTGTGCTCTGGGAGAAATTTTCTAGTTGGTTTAATGTAAGTAAAGGGGGTGGTGTATTATGTTATAGGTGTAAGTAGAGCCCTCATAAATAAGTAATAATTATTGTTTTTCTAAACAAATTATCAGATTGATACATGATCATATAATATCTTGGTAAATTATTCCCAAAAGTTTATAATATCATTGATGGAGTTATATCCATCAGGGATACGCGACTTCAAAGTGAAGATCCAAAATGCCTCTTTTTTCAAGAGGGCCTTATTTCGATCACCACCCCCTGTTTTGTGCTTGTATATGGTCAATAACCATCCATCTAAAGGTTGTATTACTGCTAGCATGTGTCTGAATGAAATGCTTGGCCATGTCAGATACAGGATCTGATCGTTTGATATCGGATAGATGTTGCCGGATGCGTTCTCTAACCTCCCTTGAAGTGCATCCCACATATTGTTTCGGGGTGCATGTGCACCAAATCATATATACTGCAAATTTTGTGCGACAATTGACGCAACTTTTTACTGTATATGACTTATTTGTGGTGGAGGAGGAAAAAACATTTCCCTTCTGGATAAAGCTGCAAGGGGTACATGCATTATAACCACACTTGTACATACCCCTAGATTGTAACCACAAGCTTGTAGTTGTTTTATCCTTAGGTAAAGCACTTGGGGAAATAATGTTTCCTATGGTGCATCCTTTCCTGTAGGAAAACCTACATCCTTTGTCGACGAAAGGAACCAATCCCTCATCTGCCTTGAGCATAGGTAGATGTTTGCGAATGATCTTGCAAATGTTATCGTAGTCAGATGAATATTGAGTAACAAAGGTAACCCGATCACTAGTGGGATTGGTCCTTTTAGGTTTATTTGCCAACAAAGTTTTCCTGTCCAAACAATCCACTTCATTTTTTGCCTTTTGAATGGCTGTGTTGTGATAGCCCCTACTTATGAGTCTGTGAGTAAGATCTTCACTTTGTACAACGCAATCTTGTTTTTCAGAACAGTTCCTTTTTATTCTAATATACTGTCCCTTTGCTATGGCATAGGGAACATTTAGTGGATGGTTGCTTCTGCCATGTAGGAGTGTATTACCTGATATGGGCTTTTTGAAAATTTGCGTTTTTATGTTGTTAGTACCAGCCAGATTGCTAAGCTGGACATCTAAAAAATTTATAGATGTTTTGTTTGTTTCAAAAGTGAACTTCAGACCCCATTCATTTTCTTAGATATCTAATGAACTCTTCAATAAGTGTGGGCTGACCAATCCAAATCAACAGTAGATCGTCAATAAAACGATGGTAGCTTTTGATATACTGGAGAAAAGGATTCTGTTCCCCATATATCATGCTAAATTCAAACCAACCCATTACTAAGTTAGCATATGAGGGCGCATATTTCGCCCCCATTGCTGTACCTTGCAACTGGAGATAAAAAGAGTCATCAAACTTGAAATAGTTGTGTGTCAATAAAAATTGCAACACATCTAAGATGAATTGGATAAATTCTTTGGTATAATTCGTTTTATTCTCCAAATAGAATTTAACGGCAAGGATCCCCATGGTATGGGGGATAGATGAGTATAGGGCTACGACGTCTACTGTTAGCCAAGAAAATTCTTCTTGCCATATAAAGCCATCAAAAATTTGAAGCACATGTTTGGTATCTTTCAGAAAGCTTGGTAAGGAAACAACAAGTGGCTGCAGTATGCTGTCCAGCCATTCTGATAGTGGTTCGCAAAGCGAACCAATACCAGACACAATTGGTCTACCTTTTACATTCACAGTGCTTTTGTGCACCTTAGGCAAGACATGTATAATAGGGGTGATGGGATTGTCGACAGACAAAAAATCAAATGTTTTGTCATCAATGTGGCCAAGCATGAGGCCATCATCCAAAAGGGAGATGAGGTCCTTTTTAAATTTATGTACAGGATCGCAAGGTAAAACCTTGTAATCAGTAGGATTATTTAGCTGCCTCATAATCTCCCCTTTATATGATTTTAAATCCCAGATGACAACACTTCCACCTTTATCGGCGTTCTTTATCACCAAGTCTGAGTTTGACTTCAGTGAGTTCAAGGCAATTCTCTCTTGTTTAGTAAGATTGGGTTTACTTTTCAAGGGTTTTTTAGCAAGATCAACCAGGTCTTTCTCAATTCTTTTTTGGAAAGAAACCAATGTGTCCCCCCTTGTTTGTAAAGGATAAAAAGTAGATTTTGGTTTAAACCCAATGTGGGCATTAGATGTACCCAAATTTAGTTCAGCATTCTCTTCATTCAGTGACATAAGAGCCTGGATATCCCTGACTTCAGCGAAATCAAAACTCAAAGTGTTTAGAGTATTTTCAGACAAGCTACTGTGATGGTCAATTCTGTTGTCAGTTAGTTCACCAACCTCTTGTGAAAAATAAAAATGTTTTTTCAATGTAAGTGCTCGAATAAATTTATTTATATCTACCAAGGTTTGGAACAAATTAAACCTAGTGGTAGGGACATAACCTAGTCCATAGCCGAGTACTTTGATCTCATCTTTGTTTAATTTGTAATTGGTGAGATTGATAACATCGTAAGTGGAGTCAATAGACTCATCCATTAAATTCAATGTATTTTCATTTGAAGTACATGTATCATCCATCAAATCTGATATTTGTTTTGACCCCTCCCTCTCCTTAGTGTATACCTGGGTTGTTGTCTTAAATTTGGATTTCCCCTTGTGTTTGCCCCTCGCCCTCGATTTGCATGGTTCATTGGGGTAATCTGAAAAACCTGATCCAGTATGTTACTGTCGGTTTGTTCTTTCTGAGAACCTGTCTGTTCTAATGCAACTTGATATTTATTTGACGTTGGAGGATGCTCAACTTCCTTTGAAATAAAGGATACAGTTTTTAATGTCTGATCTTTGGAGTTTTTTAGTATAGATTTAGGTTGTGCCCCCTGAGCCTGGTAGGCTTCATTGTCTGGATTACTATGATCTGAATTGCTGGCATCACCTGAGTCTGAACCACTCCAAGTGTCTTTTTTATTTTGATTTACTCTGTTGGACCTCCATCTACGTTTACGATCTCTAGATCGATTTCTATTTTGTCTTTGCCAAATATAAACCTTATTTTGACTATAATCCATTTGATCTCTCATGTACTTTTCATGTTTAGATTGCACTAACTCCTTTTTTAATTGTGCTATACTGTCATTTAAAATGTTGTCTAATTCTTTATAGCTTTTTTCTAACGTGTTTAAATCCAATTCTTGTTGTAAGAGAATGATTTGATCTCTGACTGCACAAAGCTGGGCATCTTTATATTCAATGATAAGTCCCATCAATTTAAAGGAGCAGTCAGAGAGAGATTCATTCCATTTTTTAATGAATGCCTGATCATCTACGGAGAAAGTGGGAAATTTCTTAATTCTAAGGCCCCTGGGTACCATTTGTAGCCTTATATAGCGATCCAGGGTCCACTTATCCCATTTCAATCTCAGTTCCTTTTTCATTAAGTTTTCCATAGACTGGAATTTGTCACTTAGAGGGTTCACACTATAATTTTCACAAAAAATATTTTCGAAATCTTTTTCTAATTGATCTAAATTATCAATAGTAGTGAGTGAGTAGAATTGTTGGTCCATGTCAAAACCTGATGCTGCTTCCATATTTGAAAGCTAAAGGTGAAACTTCGCTGGAAATGACTGAATATGTCAAGAAATGGTAACAACAATTAGACTCATTCAGATGGAAATTAATGTACCACTATTAAGTATATATATGTGTGTGCTGCTGTACACAAGTGTGAAAGAATCCTATTGCAAGTAAGAAAATGTTCACATTAGTGTTACAGTAAAAGATTTAGAGAGCTTTCTAAGAACTGGGAACACTTTTTCCCATGTTTTAGAAAATACACTTAAACACTGTATTATAGCAATAGGAACAAACGCATATTTTCTGATGAAACTATAGATAGTAGTTCAATTGTGTAGTTTCTTATCCTTAATGCTAAAAAAATGGCAGAAAAAATGTGTGTGCACACTTATATACTTATGGGAAAGCTAAAGCAAAAGCAGGAAATGTCACAACAATACTTTTAGATACTTTTAGATACAATAAATGAAACCTGGAAAACGACAGAAAAATAGAGTTAGTTGTTCGAGCAAAAAATGGATAACATCAAAGCTTAAATAGCCATGTTGATTCAAAGAACAGTATATGGTTAAAGTTCTCCTTATTGAATATAGACCTCTGGACTGAAAAGTATATATAAATGAATATATGTATGAAAAACGAACAATAAGTCCAAAGTCCCAGCTGCTAGGAAAAAGAATGCAGAAAAACAGCACAAAAAACAGTCATAGATGTAAACAAGCTTCCCTTCCGCTTGTAATGGGAGAAAACAAAGGAAAAAACATCAAGGCTGGATTGCGGTTTCCTGCCGTGACAAACAGTCACTCTGAAGACCTCAATGAAGTATGCCTGAGCTCGGTGGGTAAATGGAGAGACAGTGTGGATCAACAGGGGTAAGTACTCACAGGATTCTTTACAGCAAATAAGTGAATGGAGGGTTTAACTTGTGATTCTCCGGTAACTTTACCATACGGCACGGCCACCGCTGCACCTCTGGAAGACCGGTGAATTCTTACGATATCCTCTCCTTGCGTCCGCTCTCTGGCGTAGCTGCACTTCCTGTCACACCCTTTTGTCGATACCAGCCAATCCGTGCTCGTCTATGACGTAGCTCCACCGCTCGGCCAATCCTTCTAGGGCAACTTCAAAAAATCCCAGTCCGGGGAACAAAATGAGAGGATATCGTAGGAATTCACCGGTCTTCCAGAGGTGCAGCGGTGGCCGTGCCGTATGGTAAAGTTACCGGAGAATCACAAGTTAAACCCTCCATTCACTTATTTGCTGTAAAGAATCCTGTGAGTACTTACCCCTGTTGATCCACACTGTCTCTCCATTTACCCACCGAGCTCAGGCATACTTCATTGAGGTCTTCAGAGTGACTGTTTGTCACGGCAGGAAACCGCAATCCAGCCTTGATGTTTTTTCCTTTGTTTTCTCCCATTACAAGCGGAAGGGAAGCTTGTTTACATCTATGACTGTTTTTTGTGCTGTTTTTCTGCATTCTTTTTCCTAGCAGCTGGGACTTTGGACTTATTGTTCGTTTTTCATACATATATTCATTTATATATACTTTTCAGTCCAGAGGTCTATATTCAATAAGGAGAACTTTAACCATATACTGTTCTTTGAATCAACATGGCTATTTAAGCTTTGATGTTATCCATTTTTTGCTCGAACAACTAACTCTATTTTTCTGTCGTTTTCCAGGTTTCATTTATTGTATCTAAAAGTATCTAAAAGTATTGTTGTGACATTTCCTGCTTTTGCTTTAGCTTTCCCATAAGTATATAAGTGTGCACACACATTTTTTTCTGCCATTTTTTTAGCATTAAGGATAAGAAACTACACAATTGAACTACTATCTATAGTTTCATCAGAAAATATGCGTTTGTTCCTATTGCTATAATACAGTGTTTAAGTGTATTTTCTAAAACATGGGAAAAAGTGTTCCCAGTTCTTAGAAAGCTCTCTAAATCTTTTACTGTAACACTAATGTGAACATTTTCTTACTTGCAATAGGATTCTTTCACACTTGTGTACAGCAGCACACACATATATATATACTTAATAGTGGTACATTAATTTCCATCTGAATGAGTCTAATTGTTGTTACCATTTCTTGACATATTCAGTCATTTCCAGTGAAGTTTCACCTTTAGCTTTCAAATATGGAAGCAGCATCAGGTTTTGACATGGACCAACAATTCTACTCACTCACTACTATTGATAATTTAGATCAATTAGAAAAAGATTTCGAAAATATTTTTTGTGAAAATTATAGTGTGAACCCTCTAAGTGACAAATTCCAGTCTATGGAAAACTTAATGAAAAAGGAACTGAGATTGAAATGGGATAAGTGGACCCTGGATCGCTATATAAGGCTACAAATGGTACCCAGGGGCCTTAGAATTAAGAAATTTCCCACTTTCTCCGTAGATGATCAGGCATTCATTAAAAAATGGAATGAATCTCTCTCTGACTGCTCCTTTAAATTGATGGGACTTATCATTGAATATAAAGATGCCCAGCTTTGTGCAGTCAGAGATCAAATCATTCTCTTACAACAAGAATTGGATTTAAACACGTTAGAAAAAAGCTATAAAGAATTAGACAACATTTTAAATGACAGTATAGCACAATTAAAAAAGGAGTTAGTGTAATCTAAACATGAAAAGTACATGAGAGATCAAATGGATTATAGTCAAAATAAGGTTTATATTTGGCAAAGACAAAATAGAAATCGATCTAGAGATCGTAAACGTAGATGGAGGTCCAACAGAGTAAATCAAAATAAAAAAGACACTTGGAGTGGTTCAGACTCAGGTGATGCCAGCAATTCAGATCATAGTAATCCAGACAATGAAGCCTACCAGGCTCAGGGGGCACAACCTAAATCTATACTAAAAAACTCCAAAGATCAGACATTAAAAACTGTATCCTTTATTTCAAAGGAAGTTGAGCATCCTCCAACGTCAAATAAATATCAAGTTGCATTAGAACAGACAGGTTCTCAGAAAGAACAAACCGACAGTAACATACTGGATCAGGTTTTTCAGATTACCCCAATGAACCATGCAAATCGAGGGCGAGGGGCAAACACAAGGGGAAATCCAAATTTAAGACAACAACCCAGGTATACACTAAGGAGAGGGAGGGGTCAAAACAAATATCAGATTTGATGGATGATACATGTACTTCAAATGAAAATACATTGAATTTAATGGATGAGTCTATTGACTCCACTTACGATGTTATCAATCTCACCAATTACAAATTAAACAAAGATGAGATCAAAGTACTCGGCTATGGACTAGGTTATGTCCCTACCACTAGGTTTAATTTGTTCCAAACCTTGGTAGATATAAATAAATTTATTTGAGCACTTACATTGAAAAAACATTTTTATTTTTCACAAGAGGTTGGTGAACTAACTGACAACAGAATTGACCATCACAGTAGCTTGTCTGAAAATACTCTAAACACTTTGAGTTTTGATTTCGCTGAAGTCAGGGATATCCAGGCTCTTATGTCACTGAATGAAGAGAATGCTGAACTAAATTTGGGTACATCTAATGCCCACATTGGGTTTAAACCAAAATCTACTTTTTATCCTTTACAAACAAGGGGGGACACATTGGTTTCTTTCCAAAAAAGAATTGAGAAAGACCTGGTTGATCTTGCTAAAAAACCCTTGAAAAGTAAACCCAATCTTACTAAACAAGAGAGAATTGCCTTGAACTCACTGAAGTCAAACTCAGACTTGGTGATAAAGAACGCCGATAAAGGTGGAAGTGTTGTCATCTGGGATTTAAAATCATATAAAGGGGAGATTATGAGGCAGCTAAATAATCCTACTGATTACAAGGTTTTACCTTGCGATCCTGTACATAAATTTAAAAAGGACCTCATCTCCCTTTTGGATGATGGCCTCATGCTTGGCCACATTGATGACAAAACATTTGATTTTTTGTCTGTCGACAATCCCATCACCCCTATTATACATGTCTTGCCTAAGGTGCACAAAAGCACTGTGAATGTAAAAGGTAGACCAATTGTGTCTGGTATTGGTTCGCTTTGCGAACCACTATCAGAATGGCTGGACAGCATACTGCAGCCACTTGTTGTTTCCTTACCAAGCTTTCTGAAAGATACCAAACATGTGCTTCAAATTTTTGATGGCTTTATATGGCAAGAAGAATTTTCTTGGCTAACAGTAGACGTCGTAGCCCTATACTCATCTATCCCCCATACCATGGGGATCCTTGCCGTTAAATTCTATTTGGAGAATAAAACGAATTATACCAAAGAATTTATCCAATTCATCTTAGATGTGTTGCAATTTTTATTGACACACAACTATTTCAAGTTTGATGACTCTTTTTATCTCCAGTTGCAAGGTACAGCAATGGGGGCGAAATTTGCGCCCTCATATTCTAACTTAGTAATGGGTTGGTTTGAATTTAGCATGATATATGGGGAACAGAATCCTTTTCTCCAGTATATCAAAAGCTACCATCGTTTTATTGACGATCTACTGTTGATTTGGATTGGTCAGCCCACACTTATTGAAGAGTTCATTGGATATCTAAATGAAAATGAATGGGGTCTGAAGTTCACTTTTGAAACAAACAAAACATCTATAAATTTTTTAGATGTCCAGCTTAGCAATCTGGCTGGTACTAACAACATAAAAACGCAAATTTTCAGAAAGCCCATATCAGGTAATACACTCCTACATGGCAGAAGCAACCATCCACTAAATGTTCCCTATGCCATAGCAAAGGGACAGTATATTAGAATAAAAAGGAACTGTTCTGAAAAACAAGATTGCGTTGTACAAAGTGAAGATCTTACTCACAGACTCATAAGTAGGGGCTATCACAACACAGCCATTCAAAAGGCAAAAAATGAAGTGGATTGTTTGGACAGGAAAACTTTGTTGGCAAATAAACCTAAAAGGACCAATCCCACTAGTGATCGGGTTACCTTTGTTACTCAATATTCATCTGACTACGATAACATTTGCAAGATCATTCGCAAACATCTACCTATGCTCAAGGCAGATGAGGGATTGGTTCCTTTCGTCGACAAAGGATGTAGGTTTTCCTACAGGAAAGGATGCACCATAGGAAACATTATTTCCCCAAGTGCTTTACCTAAGGATAAAACAACTACAAGCTTGTGGTTACAATCTAGGGGTATGTACAAGTGTGGTTATAATGCATGTATCCCTTGCAGCTTTATCCAGAAGGGAAATGTTTTTTCCTCCTCCACCACAAATAAGTCATATACAGTTAAAAGTTGCGTCAATTGTCGCACAAAATTTGCAGTATATATGATTTGGTGCACATGCACCCCGAAACAATATGTGGGATGCACTTCAAGGGAGGTTAGAGAACGCATCCGGCAACATCTATCCGATATCAAACGATCAGATCCTGTATCTGACATGGCCAAGCATTTCATTCAGACACATGCTAGCAGTAATACAACCTTTAGATGGATGGTTATTGACCATATACAAGCACAAAACAGGGGTGGTGATCGAAATAAGGCCCTCTTGAAAAAAGAGGCATTTTGGATCTTCACTTTGAAGTCGCGTATCCCTGATGGATATAACTCCATCAATGATATTATAAACTTTTGGGAATAATTTACCAAGATATTATATGATCATGTATCAATCTGATAATTTGTTTAGAAAAACAATAATTATTACTTATTTATGAGGGCTCTACTTACACCTATAACATAATACACCACCCCCTTTACTTACATTAAACCAACTAGAAAATTTCTCCCAGAGCACACAATTAAGTAATTCAAATCCAAACCCAGAATAATTTCTTTAACCATTAACAATAATTGACATACTGGTTGATTACTCTGTTTGTATTTTTTCCTTGTGTTTGTTGGTGTTTACATCAACAGGAGGACCCGTGATGTTACAACATATTTTCCAAACTAAGAAAGGTCTCTTTAGTATTAAATTGTTTAAAATTTAAAACTAATGATATATACCAAGTCTCAAATTACTAAACTTCTCCTGCATTTGTCTTCACCACAAATAGGATAACTTGTGCTTTTATAGTACTATTCCTATAACATCATAGGCTTTTTTGTGCCCAATTATTATTATCACTATTATTAATAACAAACACAAATACATTTAAGTCTAAGATTACTAGATATATGAATTGTATAAAACAGAGGCCGTTTTCAACTGGTTATATATAACAGTAGTTATTTAAAATTATTCTAGGCTTATGCAACAACATTGCATATATGATCACAAGTGTGTGAACCTCTAAATCGCTATAGTAAACCAAAACAAGCCTCACTTGGTTTACCTGTGTAATATTGTAATCTGTCTGTATAGATTCATTTACTTATTTATTTATTTGTTGATTTAATTGAATTTAAACCAGCCGCTACACATATGGTATATTCATTTATTTATTTAATATTAATATTGGCTGGGATTTACATGCCACCCATTTATGTTAATTCTATATACCTTTGTAGCAATCATTTGTTTATTCAACAGCATTGTTAGTTAGGTTCTCTCATTGTCTAAGTATATTACCACTTGTTACTTGTTAGCAATTAATGACAACCAATAGATACTCACTACTGCTTTTAAATACTGGCGGTTTTCACTAAGAAAATTATGTCTATGAGTAAGGCCGTGTGCCGAAACATGTTAGACGTTTTCGTTTGAGTACTGTCAATTATTTTTAACATTGACCAATAAATTGGACGTTTTAATTTAAGACCGCATCCGGCTTTTTCTCTTTCTGTACTTATTTCATTATCCCTTTACAAAGCCAGGTCTTACAACGAACTTTGATTCCTGATAAGTATCAGGGATTTTTCCATTTGTTCCCCGGACTGGGATTTTTCGAAGTTGCCCTAGAAGGATTGGCCGAGCGGTGGAGCTACGTCATAGACGAGCACGGATTGGCTGGTATCGACAAAAGGGTGTGACAGGAAGTGCAGCTACGCCAGAGAGCGGACGCAAGGAGAGGATATCGTAGGAATTCACCGGTCTTCCAGAGGTGCAGCGGTGGCCGTGCCGTATGGTAAAGTTACCGGAGAATCACAAGTTAAACCCTCCATTCACTTATTTGCTGTAAAGAATCCTGTGAGTACTTACCCCTGTTGATCCACACTGTCTCTCCATTTACCCACCGAGCTCAGGCATACTTCATTGAGGTCTTCAGAGTGACTGTTTGTCACGGCAGGAAACCGCAATGCAGCCTTGATGTTTTTTCCTTTGTTTTCTCTTATATATATATATATATATATATATATATCAAACTCCTGGAAGTGAATCCACCCTCCTGGGTCGTCCGCCTGGGTGCAAAAATTAAATAATTATATTGCAAACAAATGCACTCTCAGGACTTCTTAGTAGTGAGTCAAAAACCAAAATGTATTGATGTTTCGGGGTTCACACAGACCCCTATATCAGAATAAAGAAAAGTGCCACATTACAATCTTATATAGTGTATCACAAAGTGTCAAATACAAACCACTTTTTTTTTCTGACAATTTTAAAAGTTATGTCTATTTCCACTCCGCCTGTACCATGTGACAGCCATCAGCCAATCACAAATGCATACACGTACCATGTGACCGCCATCAGCCAATCACAAATACAAACTTATATTCAGTGAATTCTTGCACATGCTCAGTAGTTGCTGGTGACTCAAAAAGTGTAAATATAAAAAGACTGTGCACATTTAGTTAATGGAAGTAAATTGAATAGTTGTTTAAAATTGCTGAATAATGAAAGTTCAATTTTGATTTGAGTGTCCCTTTAAGTTCCACTAAATTTCCACTAAAACCTGAAGTGTGCTTACTTCCGGTTTTTCAGATACCAATCTTGTCAAAAATACATTGCCCAAAAAACGGCTTTAAATATACAAACTTATAATTATTATAATACATCCAACTTATTATTAATTATTAGGAGTGTTGATTCCCATCTCCTTAATGTTGCCCAACACTTAGCAAATGTTTCTTATTGTGGTTGGAACGCATGTATTGGTTCCACCCAACACGAACATTTGCTGCTTACAAACAACCTCTATCATAGAACCCAGTGTACATAGCTAATCTACAATGTGTGTACCTATAAACGTTGTGTTAAAACTGGGTGTTATTATAATATTTATCTCACCCTTCACAGACACAAGTTTATTATTGTAGTTGGAACGCATGTATGCGTTCCACCAATGGATCCAGTTTATTCCTCTACCCCTGTAAGAGTACGGGTCACTCAATATGACAGTGTCCCCTAGTAGCCTACTCTGGATATAAAGGGACTGTATGATTTCCCGGTACTTAAGTCTTGATCAAGTTAATTCTAAGCAAACTCTTAGGACAGGATGTGATATTGGGTGTAAAAGGATCTACAGTACATATACTCAAGTTGTTTTTAAATTTTGATATTTTAAGTTCCTTTTTACACTAGCCTAGTCACATGTATGATGACAATGATGGCTAGTTATTATTATTTATATTTAGTTAAGCTGGAAATCAAATGAGTAATATGGGATATGATGCTACTTAGACCCCTTTATGATGACTAGTGGGTGTTGGAAATTAGTCCCCCATTACTCTAGCCGGCATGATATTGTCTATTTTTGGCAATTTAATATTGAGATTGAGCTATCATTTTATCATATATGTTTATTAATATAGTAGAAGTGGCTCATTTGTGAAAGTTTGGTATAGACTGGCTCACCCCCCTTTTGTATAATTAATTGTGCAAAAAATAACTATATTATTTTACATTTAGTGTGCTGAGTAATTGCAACAATCCATATAGCAGGGTTTTCTGCTATCGTTAATTTTTTTCTGTTTAAAAAAAAATGTGCTTCAAAATAATGTGCTTAATGATTGTTGACTCACAAGGTAACTGGACACAAGTGATATGTCTTTTTACACCACTTAAGAATGTGACTAAGATGTTACACTGAGTAGGCATTTATTTATGGGGTAACCATGACAACCCATGTAGCAATAAGTATACACATATCCATTAATGAATCAGTATGTTTTCACCTTCCCTTGTAGCGCACTAGCTAAACATTATAGTAACACTTAGGAGTAACACCATGTGTATAGATTTGAGTTAGATATAAGGCACATTAGTTTTGTACATAAGCTACTATGATAAAGGCTTTTTACATAGTGGCCGCGTTCGGGCAGCGCTCAGGAGCTAGTGAAAGCGCTTCACTCCCAGCGATGACGTGGCGCTAGGTGACGTCACAAGCAAGGGAGCTTCGAAAAAACGTTTGCATGCGCAAAGGGATCTGCTGCACAATAATGGACTGCGCATGCAAACGTTTTTACTAAGCTCCCTTGTATTGTTGCTGGGCTGCCAGTGCCTGCCGAGAATGAGTTCCCCAGTCTCTTCGCAAACAACGGAACTCTGACCCACCTCCATTCAGCTGCTCTCAGCTCAGCCCCTGTAGCTTATCCTGCACTGAATAGAGGTGGGTCAGAGTTGCGATGTTTGCGAAGAGAGACTGGGGAAATCATTCTGGCTCTGGGGATCAAAATCGGCAATTCCCAGATGCCCGCCCACGCATCTCTAACCCGCCCGATCGTGAAATGCACATAAAATAAAAAGGAAATACACATTACACATAATGCTTGAACGTCATATATATAATATGATTTTTTGTGAGCTCTAGATAATTTAGCCCATTTCTTTTAACTTCATACGCTACGTATGAAGTGAAAAGAAATGGGCTACATTCTCTAGAGCACACGAAAAATCATATTATATATGTATAAATAACATGGCAGCCTCCACAGCAACACGTGTGTGGAGGCTGTCATGTTTCCAAGCGTCTGAGCTTGCTCTGAAAAGTCCCAGCTTTTCCAGCACACTGGAAGCGCTGGGACTTACGTCACTAGAGCGCTCAAAAAACGCTAGGCATCTCACTTGCAAGTGTGAGAAAAACGCTCCAAGCGAGTTCCAGTTCGCTTGGAGCGCTGCCCGAACGCAGCCATAGAGAATGTAAGCAAAATTGGTGGAACGCATACATGCGTTTCAACTGAACTACAATAATAAACTCGTGTTTGTGAAGGGTGAGATAAATATTATACTAACACCCAGTTTTAACACAGCGTTTATAGGTACACACATTGTAGACGGTTGGATGGAACCCATACATGCGTTCCAACCACGATAAGAAACATTTGCTACGTGTTGGGTGGCATTAAGGAGATGGGAATCAACTCTCCGAATAATTAATAATAAGTTGATGTATTATAATAATTATAAGTTTGTATATTTAAAGCCGTTTTTGACAAGATTGCTATTTGAAAAAACGGAAGTAAGCGCACTTCCGGTTTCAGTGGAACGCATGGTGTGCGTTCCACTGTGAAACATAGGAACTTAATTGGTACAATCGGGTGGTTTGTATTTGTGTGACACTTTGTGATACACTATATAAGATAGTAATGTGGCACTTTTCTTTATTCTGATGAAGGGGTCTGTGTGAACCCTGAAACTTCAATAAATTTTGGTTTTTGACTCACTACTAAGAAGTCCTGAGAGTGCATTTGTTTGCAATATATATAATTCCACAAATAGCATGCACTCACTGGATTTGTGCAAAAAGTGCTTTATTGGCACACAAGAGTACAGTAACGTTTCGGGGATCTCACCCCTTCATCAGCCCTTAGTGACTAAGGTCTGATGAAGGGGTGAGATCCCTGAAACATTACTGTACTCTTGTGTGCCAATAAAGCACTTTTTGCACAAATCCAGTGAGTGCATGTTATTTGTGGAACTATTATCTGACTCGCCTGCACCCTGGTGACTGATCGCAGAGGTGGGAGTGCGCTCTATTGAAATAATTATATATACATATATGTATGTGTGTATATATATATATATATATATATATATATATATATATATATATATATATAATGTCATACATGTAATTATCCATCTGTCTATATATAAAATGTATATATATATTACTATAGTTTACTAGCCATGGTTTCAACGTTACTAGCCCACAGGGAAAAAAGCTACTAGTACATTCAATAGGAAAAAATCAAATCTGCTTTTATACTTCATTAATTTGTAATACAGTAATAAAATGGGTATGCAAATCAAGACAGATGCATTTTAATTATATTTTTTATTTATTTGTGTTTTTCTATTTGTAAAATAATAATAGAGAATTGGGTTTCAAGGTCAAATAGCCTAAAACTTCTTTCATATATCTGATTTGTCGCAGTTTCTTTTTCGCTCTTTGGTCACTTTGGCTGTCAATATTACACACCGCTTTTACTTATTGGTCACGCTTTTAGTCTCGCCCTATGTTTTGATTGGATAATGCGGCAGCTCTATGACCTGTAGTTTCTGATTATTATATTGCCAGTATTGGCATTGAAGACTATTGGTTAGTCGTTACACCTTCTCTTTTCTAATTGGTTATTATTTCAACGATCTTGCCGCCCCTTCCTGTGATTGGGTAAATATTAAAAATATTTCCGCGCAGCTTTTACGAATGAACATTATTCGATAAATGCTGCTCTACAATTGAGTATTCTAACTATCAGTCTATGTCTTTCTTAATTTGATTGGTCAATACCTCTGCTGTTACTTAGCTAGTGTCTCCGCCCTCCATTTGATTGGATGGCATGGATGCCGGCGTTACGGCTATGCTGTACTAGCAAGATGGCTGCGCGCTTGCTGCTGAGACGTCTGTGTGCTAGTGGCCGGCGGTATCTTAGTTCTGGCGGCACAGACTCTCCGCGCAGTCGGTTGTATGAGCATGTGAGACAGGGCTACAGCGAGAGACCGCGGCTGGACATCCAGAGCATGAGGCAGGAAGCGGAAAACTTGAAAATACACGATGGAGACATGAGGAGAGGTGGACGAGGGCTTCTAGCTGTGGTATGGGGAGACAGGGAGAGAGCAAATGAGGGGAGGTGGGTGATAGTTGAGGTCTGTGGTGAGGTTGAGGAGAAAAGATACTTAGAGCCAAGCTCTAAGGTAAAGGGGCAGACTAGAGACTGGTGAGAGCAGCTGATAGGTGAGATCCATGGTGTCGGGGATAAGTAGAAGCAGCGAGGAGGTCAGATGAGACATGTGTGAGAGCTGAGGCCTAAGGGGAGGGGGCAGAGTAGAAGAGATTGGTGAGAGCTGAGGACCACTTTGAGGGAGGGGGGTGGGCTGAGTAGAAGAGATTGGTGAGAGCTGAGGACCACTTTGAGGGAGGGGGGTGGGCGGAGTAGAAGAGATTGGTGAGAGCTGAGGACCACTGTGAGGGGTTGGGGGGGGTGGGCTGAGTAGAAGAGATTGGTGAGAGCTGAGGACCACTGTGAGGGGGGGGGGTGGGCTGAGTAGAAGAGATTGGTGAGAGCTGAGGACCACTGTGAGGGAGGGGGGCTGAGTAGAAGAGATTGGTGAGAGCTAAGGACCACTGTGAGGGAGGGGGGCTGAGTAGAAGAGATTAGTGAGAGCTGAGGACCACTGTGAGGGAGGGGGGCTGAGTAGAAGAGATTGGTGAGAGCTGAGGACCACTGTGAGGGAGGGGGGCTGAGTAGAAGAGATTGGTGAGAGCGGAGGACCACTGTGAGGGAGGGGAGGGGGGGCTGAGAAGAAGAGATTGGTGAGAGCGGAGGACCACTGTGAGGGGGGGGGCTGAGTAGAAGAGATTGGTGAGAGCTGAGGACCACTGTGAGTGGGGAGGGGGCAGAGTAGAAGAGATTGGTGAGAGCTGAGGACCACTGTGTGTGGGGGGGGGGGGGAGTAGATGGATGAGAGTCAAGGTCCACTGTGAGGGGGAAGGGTAGGAGAGGTGAGTGAGAGCTGAGGCCCACTTGAGAGGGAAAGGTGGGCAACAGCTAAGGTCCACTGTGAGGGGGCAGAGGAGAGGTAGGTGAGAGCCGAGGCTCACTGTGAGGGGTAAAGGCAGAGGAGGAGAGGTGGGCGACATCTGAGGTCCACTGTGAGGAGGAGAGAGAGCTGATATCAGTTGTATGCCATGTATAGAATGACAGCTGTAGTTTGTAGGACAGGGAAAGAGATGGATGAGATGGGCAGGAGGACAGATGTTACTGCTGTTGTCCATAGATGAGTGCAGGCGGAGAGATGCGAGTGCTGTTGTCCATAGATGAGGAGTGCAGGAGGAGAGATGCGAGTGCTGTTGTCCATAGATGAGGAGTGCAGGAGGAGAGATGTGTGAATGCTGTTGTCCATAGATGAGGAGTGCAGGAGGAGAGATGTGTGAATGCTGTTGTCCATAGATGAGGAGTGCAGGAGGAGAGATGTGTGACTGCTGGTGTCCATAGATGAGGAGTGCAGGAGGAGAGATGTGTGACTGCTGGTGTCCATAGATGAGGAGTGCAGGAGGAGAGATGTGTGACTGCTGGTGTCCATAGATGAGGAGTGCAGGAGGAGAGATGTGTGACTGCTGGTGTCCATAGATGAGGAGTGCAGGAGGAGAGATGTGTGACTGCTGGTGTCCATAGATGAGGAGTGCAGGAGGAGAGATGTGTGACTGCTGGTGTCCATAGATGAGGAGTGCAGGAGGAGAGATGTGTGACTGCTGGTGTCCATAGATGAGGAGTGCAGGAGGAGAGATGTGTGACTGCTGGTGTCCATAGATGAGGAGTGCAGGAGGAGAGATGTGTGACTGCTGGTGTCCATAGATGAGGAGTGCAGGAGGAGAGATGTGTGACTGCTGGTGTCCATAGATGAGGAGTGCAGGAGGAGAGATGTGTGACTGCTGGTGTCCATAGATGAGGAGTGCAGGAGGAGAGATGTGTGACTGCTGGTGTCCATAGATGAGGAGTGCAGGAGGAGAGATGGGCCACAGTTGCAGTTAGTGGTGAGGTGGGCAAATAGTTGCGGTTCATGGTTGTTAGTATATATGTGCAGTTTGTTAATCGGATATTCATGTGTCAAACAAATTCCACGTATGACCACGGGTAGCAGCGTTCTGCTGTATTCGAAGCCGAATATATTAAATTGCAAGACACACAGATCTGGATTTGCACAGATATTTCTGTGTCACCTTAACACTAATACACATAGTGCTGAAAATAACCAGAATGCTGCTACTCGCGGCCATAGTTGTAATTGGCTTGAAAATGAATATTCGAACAACGCATTTTGCACATATCTAGTAGCTGGGGAGAAGGAAGAAAGATGAGCCAGAACTGTCTAGAGGGAGAGATACAGGTAGCTGGGCACAATAAATGGAATTGGGAGAGGCACAGAAAAGAGGAGATACGATAGACCAGTGGGGGGGGGGGGGGGCGAGCAAGAGGGAAAAAACTAGTTAAAGGGACACAACCCAAATTTTTTCTTTCGTGGCTCAGAGCATGTAATTTTAAGCAACTTTCTAATTTACTCCTATTATCATTTTTTCTTCATTCTCTTGCTATCTTTATTTGAAAAAGACATCCAAGCTTTTTTTTGGGTTCAGAACTTTGGACAGCACTTTTTATTGGTAGATGAATTTATCCACCAATCAGCAAGGACAACCCAGGTTGTTCACCAAAAATTGGCCGGCATCTAAACTTACATTCTTGCATTTCAAATAAAGATACCAAGAGAATAAAGAAAATTTGATAATAGGAGTAAATTAGAAAGTTGCTTAAAATTGCATGCTCTAACTGAATCGCAAAAGAAAAAAATTTGGGTTCAGTGTCCCTTTAAGAGCTTTGTGGCGATAGCCATAGGGAATGGAAAGTTGCAGAAGAAAAAGTATATGTGGGGGAGCTGCAGAACTGTAAAGAGAATTGCGGAGAGGGTTGATGGAGAAGGAGGTGATGATCTGTGTCAAAGCTCAAATCTTCTGATTTCTCTCCCATTCACATTATAGGGACATTTAAAGGGATAGTCTAGTCAAAATTAAACTTTCATGATTCAGATAGAACAGCAATTTTAAGCAACTTTCAAATTTACTCCTATTATCACATTTTCTTCGTTTTCTTGGTATCTTTATTTACTTGTAAGCCTATAAGCCGACCCATTTCTGGTTCAGCACCTGGGTAGCGCTTGGTAATTGGTAGCTACATTTAGACACCAATCAGATAGTGCTACCCAGGTGCTGAACCAAAAATGGACCGTCTCCTCAGCTTATATTCTTGCTTTTTCAAATAAAGATACCAAGAACAAATGATAATAGGAGTCAATTAGAAAGTTGCTTAACATTGCATGTTTTTGAATCATAAAACATTTAATTTTTACTAGACTATCCCTTTAAACACTGATTACAGCATTGCACTGAGGTTATTCCCCAATGTCCCTCTAGTCATGGATGTCACCATATTGAAATCTAGCTTTCATTGCTCCAGATACCTGTAGTGAAAACTAGGGTGGTGCATAAAACATATTTAGTTTTTAATGTCCCTTTTAACATGTATGATTATGAAAGTTGTCTCTAAACTCTTATTTCTGTGTATCTGGAGAGCTGTTAGCGCTCATCTCTCTCGGTTATCTCCTCACTTTTGGCCAGATTACGAGTGGCGTGCTGACTGTTGCACGCAAGCGATAAGTGGTTTATCGCGGCTCTTAGCTCGTGTT